>NC_140573.1:7375393-7677893 GCF_057381845.1 Rhamphochromis longiceps
CTGTCAGAGAGTAATTTATATTTATCTAAGAATTTGTCTAATCGTTTATTAAACAGGTTTTCTAGGATTTTGGAGAATTGTGGTAGTAAAGAAACAGGCCTGTAATTTGTGAAGTGGCGTCTATCCCCGGTTTTATACAGCGGCACAACTTTAGCTATTTTCATTTTGTTTGGCACTTTTCCCGTCTGAAATGATAAGTTGCAAATATATGTTAGAGGTCCTACAATTCCTTCAATGACCTTCTTGACGATTTTCATGTCAATATCATTACAATCAGTGGATGTTTTATATTTACACATGTGTACAATGTCAATTATTTCTTTTTCCTCCACTGATGTGAGGAACATTGAGTTAGGGTTCCTATCAATCAGGTTTTCACTACATTCTACTGATGGCAGTGACTCAGGAATTTGTTCTGCCAGTTTTGGTCCAATATTTACAAAATAATGATTAAAGCTGTTGACCTTATCAGCAGTGTTTTCCATAATATTGCCATTATCGGTAAAGTATTGTGGATAACTTTGTTGTCCAGAATTATTTTTAATGATACCGTTTAAAACATCCCATATTCCTTTCATATTATGTTTATTGTTGTTCAATATTTTACTATAATACTCCTTTCTACATACACGTATAATATTGGTCAACTTATTTTTGTATTTTTTATATTTATTTTCAGCTTCTTTTGTTCTTTGTTTTAGGTATTCCCTATAGAGTGTATTTTTCTTTTTACATCCATTTTGTAAACCCTTAGTGAGCCATGGTCTATCTGAATATTTGTGCTTTCTGTTGTATTTTATTGTTGGACAGTTTTTATCGTACAACTCCATGAATATTCTTAAAAATATGCCATATGCAATATCAATATCAGCTTCTTTGTACACCTTGTCCCAGTCCTGATTTAATAGATCGTTCTTAAATGCAGTCATAGTTTCTTCTGTCCTTACACGTCTGTATCTCAGTTGTTCTTCATGCTGATTTTTCTTATAATTAGTGTCATAAACTGCAAAAACTGGTAGGTGATCACTGATGTCATTAATTAATATTCCGCTCACAATGTTGTTTTCCATATTGTTAGTGAAAATATTGTCAAGTAAGGTGGCACAATGTGGTGTAATTCTGCTAGGCCTGGTTATTTTAGGATGTAAACTCAAACTGTACATAGTGTTTAGGAATTCGTCGGTCATTTTATGCTTTTTTGGATTCAACAGGTCAATATTAAAATCACCACAGATAAACATAACTTTTTGATTTGTTTTAGAGAATATTTCCTCTATGAAGTCATTAAATACTTGAATACTAGAGCCAGGTGTTCTATATATACAGCTAATTATTACATTTTTTTCTTTTTCCTTATAAATTTCAATTGTTATACATTCTAGTAAATTATCAATTACAGTTGTCATACTTTCTACCACCTTGTAGTTTAGGTTTTTATCCACATACACAGCTACTCCCCCTCCACTCTTGTTCCTTCTATTTACAAAATTCACTTCATATCCCTCCAGTCCAAAGTCCATTCCTTTCTCCGCATTGATCCATGTTTCAGAGATGGCAATAATTCCAAATGGATTTGTCAACTCATTTAGATATTCCTTTATATTGTTGAAGTTGGCATACAGACTTCTGCTATTAAAATGGATTATTGATAATTTATTTTCCGTGTTGATGGTGTGCTTAAACTGTTCATCAGTGAAGTAGCAGCAGTTACAGCTGATGTTGTAGAAGAAATTATTTTCCGGGTCTATATCCTTTTCTAAGTCTAGAACATTATGGTCTGTGTATCGAAATGTTCTCAGTTCCAGATTATCATAAAGAGAATTCCAATGAGTCATGTTGATATTGTTGCCGGATGCAGATGAAGTTCTTTTGGACTGTGCCATGTGTTGTGTTGTGTGTCACGTCACATGTGTATTCATACCTCCAGAGTAAGTTGACCTCAGTATTTGTCCAGCTCTTCCATATTTCTGATGACCAACACTTTGGCTTGTTCCGGTGTTCCATTGAGTTTAATGAATACTTTGCAGTTGGTGGTCCATGTATTTTGAATTTTTCCCTGTTTCTTCAAGTAACGTGCTTTCCTGGCAATGTCCGCATTTCTTTTTATCAGATGTTCGTTCATGAAGACATCGGATCCTTTCAGTTTCCTTCCTTGTTTTAACAGTGCTGTTTTCTGTTTTCTGTTTGCAAATCTCACAATGATGGCTGGTTTGTTACTGTCATTTTTTCGGGGTAGAGGGTGGCAAGCCTCAATGTTGTTATAATCCACTTCCACACCTTTGGACCGTAGAAAGGTAACCACTTGATGCTCCGTGGAGTTGACATCTTCCTCTCCTGGCCCTCCTACATTGTCAGTGGCGACCGCCCGGGCGTATGACCGGGGTTTGATGCGAAGCCCCGTGATGATAACATCGTTCATCCGGGTGTACTGCTCCAAATCCGCCACTCTGTTCTCCAGGTACGCCAGCCGCCGATCCTTCTCGGCGTTCTGGATGCGGAGAGCCTTAACTTCCTCGACCAGGTCCAGGATGGCTTTCTGCTGCAGTTTGACAGTAGAAATCTCCTCTGTCATAAACTCCAGCGACTTCTTAATATCGTCTCCTTCCTCGGCTGACAGAACTTTTTTCGGGCCCATGCTGAGAGACGCTCTCGTAGCTTTGCCGTGACGACCGGCTAGCTACTTCCCAGAATCCTTTGCGGTATCCTCTGTATCACACAGAGACGCATATGAATTCATATAGAGATTGTATATGAAGGAAACTGCTGCTTCCTGGATGTGTCACTGATTGCTAGCTTCTTCATTTTCCAGCTTGATGTTCGTTTGGAATAAAGAAACCATGGAAGCCAGCTCCTCTGGTTCACTGCAGCTGTGTGCTCGGCCACGGCTGCTTCCTCACGTCTAACAGTATTTCCAGTTAGGGCTGGGCGATATGACCCAAAATTCATATCTCGATATTTTTTAGCTGGATGGCGATATAAGATATATATCTCGATTTTTTTTTTTTTTTTTAAGCCATAAGTTAAGAACAAAAAGAGAGTTCTTAGTCACACTGTGTCCCAGATGTCACACGGGCACTTTTATTTACATACAGCGTAGATATTACTCAAAAATAAATTATCAGCATATATTAAATAATCATGGTCCATAAATAAAAGAAAACAATGTTGTTTTTGTGCATAACAAAAAGCTCACAATTGTGCAGTCAAAATGTAAACTAATAGACGCTGAGCATAATAACAAAGAGACAGATTTCACAGCTGCACCACGTCTCTGAACAGGTGCCATCCTTATACACACACAGTACGTATCACTCCGCGAGGCTCCTCCTCTGTAGCCGTAATTCTCCGACAATCCATCAAGCGGTGCAGCTCCGTAGCTTAGCAAAGTCATATTAAAACATTTTTTGACAGATTGCTGAGCGCTGTGTACCACATAAAATCGGTTCGCGGTCAGTAGGCACAACCAGAATTCATACATAAGGCGCACTGTCGATTTTTGAGAAAAGGAAAGGATTTTAGGCCGTGCAGCCCCTCTGGGCTGCATGTCGTTAGCGCGGTTAGCTCGCTAACACGTTGACGCCATCCAGCCCCACGCACGGTAACTCGCTAACGGAGATTTTCCGCTTTCATCTTGTCATTGCCTGCAGGTGAAGCTATGGGGGAGTTGTGTTCAGTGCAGGAGAGGCGAGGCCGAGTAACGTTGCGTAGAGACAAAAGTGGACGAAAGAGAGGCAAACCTGCGGCTCCACAAGTATAATTATAACGTAACATAGACTATATCGATATAAACGATATTGTCACATCTTATATCTCGTATGAAAATATATCGATATTTTTTAAAAACTCGATATATCGCCCAGCCCTATTTCCAGTAATGCTTTGCTGCCTATTATGAGGATAGGAAACTATAGCTGATTTGTTTCCAGCCTGACTCTCCTGACATTGTCCAGAATTTGTCTCTCATTGGCTCCCCCTCTGTTCCCCATGTCTGCTTTCAAAACACCAAGATGGTGACGTTCAGACGCACCGATCTGTTTTCTTTTCTCGCTTGCTTTTTGAGAGAAGACAAATGTAGTTAAGATGATGTCATTTTTACATGGTTGAGCTTTTTATAGATTTCTTAATCCACATTAATGGTGTCACATCCAAGTCTTGCAGGCAACTAGTCACTTTCCACACAGCTGTGTCTGTAGTGACTGTGAGGTGTACTGGGTTACACAGTGATTCAGATTATGAGATGAAAGGTGTGGAGGAAATGTTTGTATGTGTGCTAACTGTGTGCTTAGCTTTCACGGGAGGCATTTCAGCGACCTCACCCTGTGACAGCTTCCTTTCCTTGAAATGGGTCCAAGTCTCAAATGCCAGCTGTGACCTATGAGTCCCTCTGACAGTTGGACCCAATGAAGCACCTCACAAACAGGAAGTGTTCCTGTAAAACTGTCACATGGTGAGGAAACAACACGTCACATTATGGCAGAATAAGACACAGATGAGCCTGTCATCAGACAGTGCACACTTGATGAACAGCACCAAAGTGCTGCAGTGATGTTTGGTTTAGTGCAACTGTGTGTAGGAGAGATTTTCCTGAAAAAGGACAGGTGCGATAAAAATATTACGTTTCATTTTGTTAAAGCCAACTGTGCTTTTATTAAACCTTCGTGGTCCTCTTCGTATGTGCGATGGTTTGGATATTTCTCTGTGAAGAACGGAAAGAGCTGAAAGAGCTCCGTGGTCCCACAGACTAAACCACAGTGCTTCATGTCTCACACACTTTGCATAGTGAGATTCAGTTTCTGCCTTCCAGACGAAGGCTTCTGCTCCCACAGTGCAGATGATCTCGTCACAGCTGTGTTACTTTGTAGGTTACAGTTTGTTCTTCTGTTTGCAGTAGTTTGTACCGTGGTTCTCTGTCTGTGTGCACGTGAGGGTGGATAACTCTACCTACAGGTGCAGGTTCTGAAAGCAAATAAGAAAACCCCGTTATCACATGATAGACGTGTGTGTGTGTGTGTGTGTGTGTGTGTGTGTGTGTGTGTGTGTGTGTGGAGTGACGTCATGTTAAGACTCCATTCATATTTGACTGACATCCACCGAGGTCTTCAAGCTCCACTAATGATTTTATTGGTTAAAAACTGACAAAACCTTCTAACTTAAACTGTCATTCATACATGTGTATTGATATTATACAGACAGTGCTGTATACATGCTGCTTACCTTCTCACTGAGAGTGTTTATGGGGACTGTAAATATGACGTTATTACCTGATCTTCAAACGTTCCTAAAATGTTTTTAAAATTCTGATTAACATTGAGGAAGTGATGCTGGGGCTCACATCTGCATCCAAATGTCACCTTTGACCTCTACCTTTAAAGTAAATACTGCCCACAGAGGCGTAACCTTGTGCTCTGGTTTCAATCCAAGCAGGTTTAAATGTTTTTAGTCTCTTAGGCTATGTTCACTCTGCAGGTCTTGATGCTCAATTCAGATTTTTTGATCAAATCCGATTCTTTTGTCTGCTCATTCACACTACAAATAAAATGTGACAGCAAACGCGCAAAAGAAGACGTCACACACAACGCGCTCTGTTTAGACCCAGAGCAACAGTATGTTTGACTGATGACCTTAATATAAAGACTTCGGACTTCATGTTTCCCAATTTTTGCTTTAAGTTATTTTGTTATTTACATAATAATGTAGATAACCTAATAATGATCCTTATTGCTGTTTTAGAGGAGCAGTGCTTCAGAGGATAGATTTCTGTCAGAATCTGCAGAAATAAAATGTTCACGTTTCTCCAACGTTGTCTTCCAAACAGTTTCACGGGATGGTCAGGAAACGTTCGCGATGTCTTCTCCGGCGCTGATAATTGGCGTCTGTCTTGTGTCAGTGACGTAAAAGACGGATTTAATGCGACATGACCATCAAACAGCAGTCGATTTCTGAAACATCAGATATGTATCGGATTCAGGACCACATATGAAAGTGACCCAGGTCGGATTTGTGCCGTTCACACTGTCACACCATGATCGGATATGAGTCGCACAGGGTCAGAAAAGTCGGATTTGATGCGCTTTCGCCTGCAGTGTGAACGTAGCCTAAGTGATAATCAGCATGTACCCACATCATTTTTGTGAATTCGAAAGTTTAGTAAATGTAAAAACAAAACAGCAAAAACTGTAACATTATAACCCCTCAGAACGTGTGTCCTGTGGAAGGTTTTTAAAATTTGAGCTTGACAGATGTTGTAAAACTTCACTTTCTAACATCTTCCACAACTGGGATTGTAAAACTCGCTGCCTCTAACTACGTAAAGACTGACATAAGCAGGTTTCATTAAACCCAGCCTCAGTTGTCTCACCAATCTGGCTGCTTTCTTTTCTCCAACGCTGTCACGCTTGTCTCGATTGTCAGTTTAAATCCGTCCAACAAATGGGTCCAATAAACTAGACCTGCTCAACCCTTTGAAGCTGAGAAGCTAATCTGCAAAGATTGTAAATCACCGCTGGCCAAAATCTGGCCTGACATCAGGTTGCTGTGGGAATGACGACAGTCCCCTCTGGCAGAGAATGAGAGGAAATTATTGGGCTGCTTTTCAAGTGTGAGGCAGGACGGCCTTTACCGTCACAGGGTGGTGAGAGGAAAGGCCGGTGCGAGCACAAGTCTGCAGTTTCTGTGCTGCGTTTGAGCGCTCGTTGTACTCGACATCAGCTTTGACCCCAGCCTATCATAGCGCTGCGTTTGTGTCGATGACCTGCAGGTACCTTTGCTGTCATAAGTCTGATGATTGGGGGCGTCGCTGTGAGGGAGGCACCAGACAGCATGTTTATGAATATCAATGCTACTGGATCCAACGCATCTGATGCCATCAACGTGGAGCTTCGTGATAAGAGCAGGGTCCAGGTGGCCGTGATGGTCACAACTCATCCAGGTCAGCCTCCCGCCTGCAGAGCAGCCGTGGCTAATCTCACTGTTTATCCAAAGCAGCAGCAGCAGCATGTCTGAATCACTGTTGATGTATCAACTCGATTTTAAATGTTTCTGTATGAAACATTGTTTTTGACCCCCCTCTTCTTCTGCATTCCTTTAGATTGTTTTAGGTCTTCTCAGGTTTGGCTTTGTAGCAATCTACCTCACCGAGCCCCTGGTGCGAGGCTTCACCACAGCAGCATCCATGCACGTCGTCATCTCCCAGCTGAAGTACTTGCTGGGGGTGGAAACGCAGCGTTATTCTGGGTTTCTCTCTGCTATTTATGTGAGTTTTGAGAGGCCCTGTCTTTCTCCTTCCCATAATGGTCAATGAATCGCTAACACTTACCTTTCTGTCACTGCAGAGTGTCAAAGCAGTGCTCAGCAGAATCACCAGCACCAATATTGCCACTTTCCTTCTGGGGCTCGGGTGTATCATCTTCCTTTACGTGATCAAAATTCTCAACGAGCGCTTCAAGAAGAAGCTGCCCATTCCCATTCCTGGAGAGATCATTGTGGTCATCGTGTCCACGGGCATCTCCTATGGTTTGTCGTTATCAAAGGAATACAAGGTCCATGTGGTTGGGAACATACCAACAGGGTAGGCCGCACACTCTATGGATTTGTTTAAGTGTCTTTTGGTTTAAGCTCGTGTTCTCTACACGTATGTGACAGAGGTATACAGATGTTGTCTTATTGGTTACAGGCTTCGCCCTCCTGCTGCCCCAAACATCTCGCTGCTGCCCAATTTGGTCACAGATTCTTTTGCTATAGCGATTGTAGGATTCTCCATGGACGTCTCGCTGGCCAAGATCTTTGCCCTGAAACATGGCTACAGTGTGGATGGCAACCAGGTGAGTGTGTCCACGGGGTGAGCTGCTGATGAGCCTCTGGCACTGTGTGTGACTAAATGTTTGGTTAGGACACTTTGGATCTTCTGGATGATGGGACGTCCTCTAGCTGTTTGTTGCAAATCTTGTAAAGTTATATTTTTATCCTGCACGCTGATATTGGAAATGCTGCTCACAAAAAGGTTCATTGTTCCAGTTTGTTGGAACGTGTTCATTTCATTGAACACTGAGTTGTTTGGAGCGTTGTATAGTTGCCTGACTGTACTATTCGTTGAAGACTGAGCAAAGCGTGTCCTCCAGTGACACATAGCTGACACATAAATGCAGGTCACGCATTTAGTAAAGCACGACTGTGGAAAATATACGGGTCGCATTTTCCTGAAATTGTCCAAAGCTGACGTGTGTAAATGTTGTTGCAGAAGGACTTTCCTCTCTTTTTCACGGTTTTCCTCCACGTGTCCACTTTCAGGAGCTCATTGCACTCGGTCTGTGTAACTTCATCAGCTCCTTCTTCCAAACGTTTGCCGTCACCTGCTCCATGTCGAGGAGTCTGGTCCAGGAGAGCACAGGAGGCAAAACACAGGTGACACACACGAGCTGCAGGAGTGATTACACTATCTAAATTGGTGCTGTAAAGCTGTTGTTAGAGTGAGAGGTGTGTTGATGGAGTTATTGCTTTTTTATGTGTGTGCTTTAGATTGCAGGGCTCCTGGCGTCGCTGCTGGTGGTGGTGGTGGCCGTCGGCTTTGTCTTCGAGCCGCTCCCTCAGGTGAGTTCCCGTCTGACGTTTGGGCGTGACCTGTGAGACCGCACACACCTATATGTCTTCTTTGGCTCTCGTTTGCTTGTGTTTCTCAGACTGCGCTGGCTGCCATCATCATGGTCAACCTCATAGGGATGTTCAAGCAGTTCAGAGACATTCCCAGTCTGTGGAGGACCAGCAAGATTGAACTGGTCAGTCTTTAAAACCAAGCTTAGCTGACTTAAAGTGCACCGTTACTCTGAGAGGTGTTTATGTGAACCCGAGTGAATACACGGTGGAGAAGCTGAGCTTGCAGACAGAAGTGTGACTATAATGTGCAGGAGATAAATGCACGTCGTCTGAAGACATTTGCTTATGTTAAAACTGCTTTGGTCTTGCAAAACGCTTCCTCTTCATGCTAGTTTCATGTTACTTTCCTTTTTGTCCTCTCAGGCCATCTGGGTGATCGCCTTTATCGCTTCTGTGCTGCTGGGACTGGACTACGGCCTCCTGGTGGCCGTCACATTTGCCATATTGACAGTCATATACAGGACACAGAGGTAATGATTCGGATATGTGTTTTTCCTTGAACTGAAGCTTAAAGGCAGCTGTGAGAGTTTTCAAAGAGCAGGTTTGATTTGTGCTCTGAGCTGTTTTCTTTCTCTTCCAGCCCTAAAACTTCCATCCTGGGTCACGTCGCTAACACGGGGCTCTACTGTGACGTCGACGAGTATGAAGAGGTAAATGTGTGAGGAGAGAAACCTGCTCCGTGTGAAACATCCACACTGACCAAGCCTGCTGTTTGTGTTCTCAGGCGGCTGAATATGAGGGGATTAAGATCTTCCACTCCAACTCTTCAATCTACTTTGCTAACAGTGACCTGTATGTGAACAGCCTCAAGGAGAAGGTAGCAGTGTGTTTGAGTGTGTGGAAGCAAACAGAAACCCTTTTGTGGGGGAAATATGTGAAGCACTTATTATCACTGGGTCTTACCTGACTCAGTCTGAGAGGAGCAGCGTGAGCGTGTAATCATCTGGTGGTAGATGCGAGCACAGCTCTACTTTGAGATGAGCAGGAAGTCAGTTTGCTTGTGTTTTCACTGTCTTGGCTACAAATGAAGGTTTGCAGTTGTAGCCTGTTCACGTTACAGCTGAAACTTCAACAGTTCAGTGAAAACGTTTCTACGTTTGTCATTTCTGCTTTTCTGTGTGTTCAAATAACTAAGAGCAAAGAATACATTTTAACTTTACTGTGTGAATTAAAGGTTTATCCAGTATCTAAGCACCGTGTGGGAAATATTCCCAGCCTCTCCCAGTCTTAACCTAAGGAGTAACTGTGCCAGCTTTACCAGCAACACCTGATTCCTAGGGATCAGTCTCTGTTGCTACTGTGGAGGCATGTTGAGTCCTTAAAGGGGAAAAGAGTCCCGTTGTAAGATCATGGATTGAGCTCAGTGTTTACGAGTCACAGCCATGCCTGATCGCATCAATAACACAAAGAGACGCTACAAGAGCTCAAAAAGCAACACGGTGCCACGATCAGCTGCAAAGGGTAACAGGGTCATTACTTTACTGCTTCAGAGCTTGGACAGTTGATGGAACTATGAATTCTGGGTAATTACGTTTTCACCTAGGTGCAGGTTTAGATAGCTTGTGTTGGTTAAACAATGAAATCACACATTGAAAACTGCATTTTGCTTTTACTCAGGTTATCTTTGTGCAAGATTAACACTTGTTTTGTGACAAATCAGGTGAAGCACAGATGTTACTGAAAGCAGTTGATCATGTGCTTCATGCTTATTGTGTTAAAGTTCAAAAGTAAAGACGTCGATATGTGTTTGTTTTGTAAACATTGTTTCAGTTCTCATTTTTGTTTTTCATATTCAATTCAGCTTTATTTACACAGCGCCAAGTCACAACAACAGTCACCGCAAGGTGCTTTATATTGTAAGGTAGACCCTACATTAATAGATACAGAGAAAAACCCAACAATCATATGACCCCCTATGAGCAGCACTTTGGTGACAGTGGGAAGGAAAAACTCCCTTTTAACAGGAAGAAACCTCCAGCAGAACCAGGCTCAGGGAGGGGCGGGGCCATCTGCTGTGATTGGTTGGGGGGAGAGAAGGAAGACAGGATAAAGACATGAGATTAATAACAAGTGTATTATGTAATGTAATATGAATAATTATCAGAGAAAATGCCAAAATAAGACGTGAGGTAATGGTAGAGGTAAATGAGTGAGGAAGAATGACGTGCTGAGTTGGATGTTAACAGCTCTGTTGTGATTATGTTGATCTTTACAGACGGGGCTAAACCCTGAACACTTACAAGCTGCTCGGAAAGCCCAAAAAAAAAAAGAAAGGAGAAGACGAACAGCAATCGGTCGTCTCCGCTGAAAATCTGTGCCAAGGTGGGTCACTGCTTTTCTTTTGTCTATCCAAACTTTGAGCTTTGTCAACAGGTTAAATACACATTCATGTGACGGTCGTGTGCGTGTGTGTGTGTGTGTGTGTGTATATGTGTATATATATATATATATATATATATATATATATATATATATATATATATATATATATAATATGTTTTGTGGTGCTGCTTTGTTTCTAGTACAAGGATGAGGCAGTGACTCATGACGTTTTGTCCCAGAGCCACGTGGCGGAGGATCAGAAGAACGGCCAGTTTGGCGACAGACATGGCGACTCAGAGGAGGCGGTCTTCCTTGAGCCTTTCAGCACAGTCCACTCCATCATCCTGGACTGGACGTCTGCAACTTTCATTGACTCAGTGGGAGCTAAAGCCATCAGACAGGTTCTGGCCCTTTCTCCAGCGCTGCACTGCACAGGAGCACCAGCTGCATATTTTCACTGAACTCCAGTCACGGTTTCATGGTGTAGAGCCCAAATACTGAAAACTATTATCTGTTTGTGCAGATCATTAAAGAGCATGCCGCCGTAGATGTCCGGGTGGTCATAGCTGGCTGCAACAGTAAGTGACTATTAAGACTTTTCATTAGATCTGAAAATATCTGTACACATGCTCTGTTTTATACGCACTACGTACAGAACGCAATTAAAACCCGTCCACCCATCTATCCTCTTATCTTTACAAATAGCTGTGGGGACTATTTGTGGACCATGAACTGTTCATGAAACCAGTTAGAGGACTGGTGCTTTGTTACACATCGTCCTGCAGGAGTTGGTACACTGTGGTTAGAAAGGCATGGACGTGGAAATATCCCTCACACTGTAGCACCACTGATCCAATGCAGGAGGAATCCATGCAGTTATGATGTTTATACCAAAGTCTGCTACAGAAAGCCTGTGCATACTGCAACCTCAGGTTTCTGTTTGTAGCTGGGCGATGTGGCGCCCTGTGGTCTGATGCTGCTGTAGCCCATCTGCTTTCCAACATGAGGTGCATTCAGAGAAGCTCTTTGGTGGTAACAGGTGGTTATTTGAGTCACTCTTACCTTCCTGTCACGCTCGACACACTTCTTCTCTGACATCACTGAAGCATCTTCTCCCAGAGAACTGCTGCTCGCCTGTTACGTTCAGACCGTCCTCTGTAAACCTCGGAGATGATTGTGTTGGAAAGTCCCAGCAACTTCTAAAGCACGTCTGATATCTAGTCATGCCATGTTCATTCTGATGCTTGCCTTGAACTCCAGCTGATGTCTGCATTGAGCTTCTGCCATGTGATTGGCTGATTTTGATGTTTGCATGAATGAGAACATGAGGTCTGTAAGTGGAGACCTATAATAAAGACAAGTTCCACACACTGGGGTCATAATGTAAAGGATGGAAACGGGCAACAAGCACTATGACAGAACTCTGTTGAAAGTTTTGGTTTGAATGATTAAGCCTGTGGGTCCTGACAGACACAGCCTGTGGTTCACAGACTGAAGCCATTCCTGCAGTAACAAACAGGACGCTCCTGTTCTGCACATTTGGGATTGAAAATGAGAAGATATCACTTGGAACCAAATGGTAAACATGATGTCACACAATATATTTACAGTTCACTTTCAGTATATTGGCTCACGAGCGCTCAGGATGTTTTCAGAGTGGCAGCTAGCCAGAAGAAGGCAGGGATGAAGCTGCAGCAGCTTGTTTCACACTGTAATGAAGCTGCTGTCCAAAAAGTGAACACAGCAGGTTGCTTTAGTTGCTTTGTGTGCCCTGTAAATGGAACAAAGGTATCACTGCAGGAATGTCATGTATATAACAGTGTTTAACTCAACAATAACAGTGTTTCCCAGGCTGCACTTATCCTTTTGCAGCTTTATCTTAATTGGCTGATGGGGCAGAGCAGCCCTGAACGAGCACTGCAGATTAAAATATATTTACGGAACCATGTTGCTGTTCAGATAGCTGACTGTAGCTTTGCAATATCTTGTAGAAGAGATAATCTTGCACTTTTTGATGACATCTATAGTGCTGGGGCCTTTTGGAAAACAGTGACTCAGCTTCTTTTTTTCTTTTTAAAAAAAATAAACTTCAGAAGGACATATTGCTGTGACAACACCGATGAGGGATAAGAGATATTGTCGTGAAAAAGTGAGTCTGTGGGGATTGATGAAAGACATGTCGGAGTTATCCATGTCCTCATTATACAGGCTTCAAAATGTTCTTACTTTTCTCTCTCTTTTTCCCACTTTCCCATGTTTTCACTTGTTTTGTTGATGGCTTTTTCCTTCGTCCTTCCTTAATTACATCCTCTTAATGATCTTTTCTCCCTGACTTTACCTGCATTTGTCAGATTTACTTGCGCTTGCCTGTTCCTTTGTCTCTCTCTCGCTTTCTTGCTCACTCGCCCTCTCAGCAGGGGAAATTGATGATTACAAACCAGCAGTAAGAGAAAAATGATTGGATCCTAGCAGTAGTAGAACTGTAATATTTTCTCCTTGTGCAGTGGCCTGTAATAAACCAGGGCTGAGGAAACCTGTCAAAGCACGGTTGAGTCTGTGTGAAAGTAGGAGTTTGTGCTGTCTGTGCACGCTCGAACGTTGCTGCCGGCCGGCTTTGTCTTGTTTGAATGCTGTTTTGATTTTTGTGGACAGTGGAGAATAAAGATGACGTGACAGCTAGGACAGAGAACAAACGTGAAAAAACGTGCTGGAAAATGTAATGGGAGTGGCAATCCAGGACACACCAGTGCTGCTAAATTAAAAGAAACATTGATGTCTTATTAGCTGCACTGTAGTGAGAGTCCAGGACTACATTTCTTGTATTTTAGGTTGAAAGTGCTTGATGACAAAAATATAGATGTCACAGCAATGCTCCCATGCTCACAAACTAAGGTATCTCTGTGTGCTAGAGTTGACCTTGTCACCTACCTAGAATTATTCAAATGCTTGAGCCATCCTCACCTTCAGTCAGCTGAAGTGTGTCCGCTACCAGGTAACTAAGTGCCAGTGAACGCCACATCCTGAATGCCCCTGAAAAAGAGAACCCAGCAATGCACTGTTGTACTTAAAATAGACTGTGGCATGGCTCTTGTTGGGTCACTTCACTAACAAGAGTAATGTAACTTTTTCCAACAGTAGGACACCACACTTGCATCTTTATTCCAAAACAATAGTCTTTAAAAAGTGGTGTGTGTTTTCCATGTGGACTGAATCATACCACATACATCATTTTCCCTGTTGTGCATAATTGTGTGAAAAACTCACTCAATAATATGATGTTGTTCTAAAATCTATGTGTAGATGGGAAACATTATTTTAAAGGGGTTGTTTGGATACATAATTTATGTTCACATCATCAAAAATACATGCTTTAAGGACCTAAATAGTACAAATGCAAAACAAGAGTACAGTTGGCTTACATTATGTTCCCTTTTGGGAATAAGGCTAAACACTCAGCACTACCCACGGTATCTTTGTACACAACAGTATGTAGGTTATTAGACTGGTGAAGAATAGCAAAGGGAAACACTAGAACAGCCTATTTTGTGTGTATGTGTGTTAACAAAATGTCACAATGTTTCCAGGAATGGGCGTCCCAATAAATTCCTCTTAAGGTCAGGCCAGGCAAAACCCAAACACGACATAATCAACACAAACACTTCATACCAACTGTCAAGCACGATGCTGTATACCAAAGTATTTTAGAATCAAATATGAGGCCATCTGACTGACAGCTAAAGCTTTACCCAAATTCAGTCATGCTACAAGACAATGATGTCAAACACAGCAGCAAATCTATAACAGAATGAAAAAGAAAAGAATGAAGGTGTTGCAAAGGTCCAATTAAGGTCATCCAGACCTACACCCGAGTTATGCATCATCCTGCCAAAACTCAATGAACTGAACCAACGTTGTGAACAGTCAACCAAAGTTCTTCAGTAGCTTCAAGTTATTGCAAAGGTGATTCTACAAGCTACTGAATCATGAAGAGTACTTAGTTTTTCAGAGGACTGCATAGAGTCCTATCAGAACTTCGGCTTTCGTGTGATTGTGTAGATTTGAAAACTGTGGAGCAACGACTGCAAAGGCTCTGTCACCTCTTTGCTTGAGGCATGACCTTGAGACATGTACAGTAAGAGGCCTTCACCAGTGGGTCTGTGAGACTGGGAAATATTGGTGAATATAAATGAATAAGACTGGTAATACAAGCTAGGGGCCGCCCATTAAGAGCCTTGATCAAACAACCATAAACTGAATTCTAAAATGAGGCACAATGCCAATGCAGAGGCCAGGACTGGAGTGATGTGCTCATACTTTCGGTTCTAGTCAGCAGTCTAGCTGCAAATGCCTATAACAGTACAGATTCACAAGTTCAGCTTTCACGTACAGGTATTTTGCAAGGGTAACAAATATTTCCCTGTGACATACCAAGAGCAAAAGCAGTACAAACGGCCCATATTTGGTAGGTTCCTAATTTAGAGTCACAGCAGTGGGTTACAGGGCAGATGAGCTGTTCTGTATAACTTCTCTGTCCAGTGGTTTCATTGATGGTAACATAAACATCTTTCCTTTTCCAACAGGAAAGAGTCCGTACCTGCTGTTCACTAACCGTCATGAAATCCGTCGTATTCACCTGCTGAAGAGTGAGTACACACAAGTGGGTCCCTACACTGAAGAATGCCGTGGCCCTGGATGTGGACGTGTCCACCAACAAGATGTTCTGGTGTGATCTGTATCATCAGAAAATATACAGGTACACACACATACAGCACGCACACACAATGACAAGTTATATTTATTTTTTAAATTATTTATTTAACCCTATCAGGTACTGCTACACAGAACTGAAAACGCACTGCGTCACTAACCCACTAGATTTTGCTGGATCATTCTGTTTAATCGACAGAAAAATGATCTATAATTGTATATTTCAGTGTAATTATTGAAATGCTGTTAATGATGTGTATATATTCTGTCTATAAAGGCAGAGGAAGCCCATATAAAACGATGAAAGCCACTGTATAGACGCAGGACCTTAAAGTTAGATAACTCACTTTTGTCATTCTTCAGCCAACATGTTCATTATCTTTCTCCTCTATCCATCCATCTTGTGTGCTTCAACCTGTCACACCTTCTGGTAGTGAGTCAGCCGCACCTGTTTGTCCTTCACACACACTGTGTGAGTCTGTGTGTGTGCACATATCATAGCTTTGCACATACATTTGTGTGTGTGTTTGTGTCACCCTGATGGCTGACAGGTTGTGGGAGGGGCTTTCTATCATCTCAGCTGAGCCATATGCTCTCACTAATTTCACTGCCTCAATAATCGCTGCCATTATTAATCTCCATACACACACATTCACACGCAGACATTCTCCCACACAAACTTGGTAACACAGTCAAGGGCTTGTGACAGGGAACGGACAAATGAACTCATTTTTCACAGCGAAGTCTATTTTTCGATGCCGTAAATAAACTCACATATCAAAAGTTGCTTTAAGTAGCAAACAGCAAGGGAAGTTATACAGCTTAATCTACTTGGCGTTGTCCTTGATGGTGTTTTCTTTTCTCTAATCTTTCAAAGCAAAATCTTCTGCACTTGCACCCAAGTGCATAGCATCAGAATCAAGTTTTCCTGCTGTTTAGAATATCTGCTCTTTTTGACATTACCATATGTTTTCTTTTCTCCTGTAACGCCACAGTAGAATATATGTAAGCAAATTGTCCAAGTTGCCTTGGTGACAGATCTTAACCCCAGGTAGAGATGAAATTAGAAATCGGAGCTTATTAGGTTGGACTACTATCAGTAAATTGTGGTTTTTTTTTTATTTATTTTGTTTTGTTCCCTGATAAGGTGATATACGAAATAGTTAGGCTTATTAAAGTCTGCACTACTCATTCACCCTCAATGTGATAATGTGGTTTTCCAGACTAATTCATAGTGATTAGCATGCCACGGGTCGATGACTTGTTACCTTCTCCCAATGATGGAGATGTCTGTTGCAAACAATGGTTCAACCAATTAAACATGCAATCTGCTCAGTGGACTTGGACTCATCTGTCTCTGTCTTATTCTTCACTGTGCCCGAAGCCTCTGTTCAGCCCACCAACCTGTTCAACCTAAGTCTATGTGAAGATTTTCTAACTCAAATTAAGGACATAGTGAAATTAGAGTGAGTAAAAGAATATAAAGTGGATATAAAACATCTTCATAGCACTGTCAAAATATCTGGATTTGTGATGTTGAGAAAATATGACCCCAAGAAAAATGACTTCAGAACTTTGTCCATTTTTAATGTGACATGCATAAATTAAAAGCCATGGTCCAGAAAAAGCTTATAAAGCGTTAACGAGATCTCATGATTTAAAGGTATCAGTCAGGAGAAGGGTACACAAGAATGTCCAAGCTGTAAAATATACCATAAAATACATTGTGTTTTACTCAAAATGGACGGAAATATGAGCAGTTCCAATACTGATACCAATTTGGCACAAAAACTTAAAGCAGCTGCTAGATGAAAATGATGAGGAATTTCACCCTTTAGCACAACAATGACCCAAATCATCCAATTCTACAAAAGAATGTCTTCACCTGATGATTAAAGTTTTGGAAAGACTTAAACCTGAATCCAAATCAAAACCTGTTGGGTGACCTGACGATGATTTGTGGTACTTTTGCAAAGAAGACTGTTAAGTATTGCCAAATCAAGAGACGCAGTGCTGTGGCAAACTCCTAGCCAAAAAGACTGAACGGTGTAGTAAAATCAAAAGAGGTATTTAACAGTATTTTAGTCTAAGGCTGCGCACATTTGTGCAGCCAGGTAATTGTAAGTTTTTCAGTGATTGTCCCCCACCCAAATAGAATTGAAGAGTGACTGTGAATTGTGCAGGTTAAACTTTAAAGGTGGAAATGATTTTCTTAAATCGTTTACCTTGATCTCATTTTCTTCATTTTTATACATCATGAAAACCTGACGTGTTGAATTTTTATATCCGCTGTGTTCGTAAAAAATTAAATATTGGAGAAATTGAACAAGAGATTAAACAGAAAATATGTTTTAGTGGAACTCGCGATTACTCAGTATCAAAGAACAGAATGTAATGCAAAAGAAAATTGTTTCAAATTGAATTTGTGTCAAATGTAATTTTTGTTCTGGCGTTTTCAGTAGAGTTCAGTAGCTGCATGCTGCATCAATAACACGATGGGTTTCCTTCATGTCCACAATGCTTGAGCCGTTTTACCCTCGAGGGTGAAACAGTGTGGCGTTGGATCCATGTTGCAAACCCTGAGGCACTCTTGAGAACCCATAGATTATCTATCACACTCACACAATAACATCCCACACTCACCTGACTGTAAAGATGAAGACATTTGGGTTGGCAAAATGTAACAGTGAGCATCTCCAAGCTCTGACTACCAGTCAACCTTCTTCTTTAGTTAAGATGCACCTCCCGTCTCCTCTTACTCCTGTAGGCGTTGCTAAAATGTGAAGGCACTGTGCAACTTGGGACATTGCTTGTCCCAACCTTTTATCAAGCATTTTTTCTTCCATCTTGCTCTTGCATTCATATATTGTCGAGGCAGTAATCTATTAAGTTTTAACATTTTTCACCAGTAAAGGAAATGTCAGTGGGGAATGGGGATAGAAGAGTTGACAGAGTAAGTGGACGGAGGAGGAAAATCAAAGAAACTGAAGACAAGAAAGGGACACTCGGTTAAAGGGGAGATATAGGCATGTGGTGCTGATAGAAAAAGACAGACTCATTCTCCCTGGGAGGCTGTGTTTGGTGTGAAGGCTGAAGTTGTTATAAAGGTGTCAGGATTGGGTGCCCCTCACACCTGAATAGAGTGAAGAATCTATGTTCCCAACAAGATATCTAAGCCACTCACAATCAAGTCATTCCTCCCAAGGAAAGGAAGCCAGACGGTAGTAAATCCATCGTGCCAGCACCTCTGTGATGGATTAGGCTTTTATAATTTCCAGATTACTTACTGATACATTTCCTTTCCATCCGCCCACCAGCGCTTACATCAACAAGGCCAGTGACTCATCACAGCAGGTGACGCTCATCGATTCGCTCCACTCCCCGGAGGGCCTTGCTGTCGACTGGGTCCACAAGAACATCTACTGGACGGACTCAGGCAATAAGAGCATATCTGTCGCTACGGGAGATGGCAGGAAAAGGAAAATGCTCATAACCACCGAGCTGAACGAGCCACGAGCCATCGCTGTGGATCCGCACCAAGGGTGAGTTGGGTTAGTTTTAGGGTAAAGGGATTTTGAAAAGATGCACAAAGGAGCAAAAGATTGCAAAGGAGTTGAGCAAAAAGGCAGGAAGGAGGGAGGGCGAGTAAGAGGTCCTACTGTCATTGTGTGTGTGTCTGTAAAAGCCAGTGTTGTTATAGTAGAAAGAGATTGGGTGTAGAAGTTGGCCTAAAGTCAGTAAAGGCTATTTGTAGCACTGAGCCCATCTGTTAGATTAAGCACTTTAACAGTTTTCTTGAGATGGGATGTAACACTTTGTCTTCCCTTTCTAATTCTTTCCATTTGTCTCGGGTGCCTTGAGCTCCCCAAAGACGTCTTTTCACAGCTCTACAAAGATAGACTAGCATGAAATACATGCAAATGAAGCCACGATTTCAGTTTTATCATGGACACACATATTCAGATAAGGTCCAAGTTTCCAGTACCTGCTGTTTTGCACAGTGCTTTCCCTTTTATGTTTTCAATGCCTGTCCTACTAATAATACAGTCATTTTGCAAAGAAAATGAGAGAAGATGTCTGTGGAACATCGTGTGACGGAGTACAGTTGATTTTGTCAGTTAAGAGTTTTTCAGAACAATTGACATTGCATATTAACCTCTCTTCACTGGTCCTAGCAAAGTTACTCCTTTCATTTCTGACACTGAACTGGCCGTGCCTTAATGATACAACATGTATATAAAGATGAACAATGGCATCTCTCACTGGTTTTGGACTGTATTTGGGTGATAAGCTGTATGTTAAGTTATCAGCTAATGCTAGCTAGACACACAGATAAGCTGCTAGTTATTAAGTAACAGACAAATAAAATACTAGCTTTCACTCACCAAAAGTAGAGCACACAGGAAGCCATATTATTTGTTAGATGATTGTATTAAAAGTTCAAAAGGTCACAAACGCAGAAACAAAAAGGTCCAGTTCAATGACTTGAAGTAGCGGAAGTTGAAGCCTTGCCGCGAGTTGGTGCTACAACCGCCTGCATTCAAGCGTCACGCTCCACAGCACTAATAATTCACAACTTTAAGTATTAATACTTTAAGCCCCTATAAAGGGATGAAATGTAAAGATGTCACAAAGGTGGAAAATTACTTTTTATACCAAGCTAGAAACTTTTTTCACCCCTGCTCTAAAGCTAGGAACTCAGCCACAGATAGCCACACATTGGTTTCTGAAGTGCCATATTGTATTGAAGCTTTTGCCATCACCAGCTTGGTTGGCAAAAAACCCGAGTTGACAAGAAGTCAAGTGTGAAACCGCACAATCATTGGCTAATGACTTCTGATGGACAGCTATTAGCCATCAAGTGTGCGGTTTTTATATCATTTTGTAACATGGTTACAAAATATTTCAGTTGATATTTTATTCAGTATGACCCAAAACAAATGAGTAAAATCAGAAAGCCATTTCTCGTAGCCTTCTGTAAGACTTCAGGTCTCTTTTACAACCACAGCTATCACCATCTGGTGGCCCTCAGAGAGAATGCAGGCAGGTCACGTTGGCTTGATTTCTCAGCCTCCGAGGTTGCTGCTTCAATTTAATCTAACTTGTGTATCTTCCCGCAGGTTTATGTACTGGTCAGACTGGGGAGGTCAGGCCAAAATTGAGAAGGCTGGGATGAATGGAGTGGATAGACAAATTTTGGTGTCTGAACACATTGAATGGCCCAATGGAATAACTCTAGGTAAGGAAAAAAACATGTAGCTTTGAACATTCAAAGCCCACGGAAGAAGGATGAAAAGCTAGAAGATGATGCCCAGATAGAAAAAATCAATCAGTTCTGACAGCAGTTTTGTTAAAAAAAAATAAAAAAAAAGGTTATTATGCTGACATTGCTTTTAGAGAGAGAGAGAAAAAAGTGTCTCGAGTGAATTCAACACAAAGAAAAAAAACAACACATGGAGGAAAGCCAGAGAGAGACAAACAGCACAAGTTGAGAGAAGAAAATAGTCTATGGGTGCTGAAACCCAAGTAGCTCTTATTGTTATATACCTCAGTTTGTGTCTGGCTCTCATCAATCAAGCCAGTGAGTATGAGGCTCCGAATTAATAAGCCAGACGCTCTGTGCTGTCGATACCTCCCCTCATCCCTTTCAACTCCCTCCGAAGCACCAGCCAATTCCTCTCAGCTGCCCTTGCCTGAGGAGAAATAGAAGCACACAGTCGCCACACTCTGTGGAATTGAGGTGTCGCCGCATCTGTATGAAAACAAATTATTTTTTGGAATAAGGCGAATGAGAGGTTTGGCGCCAGGCGGCTGTGGGAGAGAAAGGGTGAATTGTGTTCCCCTGGTCATTGATTTCATAGAGACCACCGAACAGTGCAGGTGATTGAGTCAGGAGAGGTGAATGGGGACCGAGAATCGTGTTAATTCTCTTCCCCCTTCAGTTTACTTTGGTGCTTTTATTGGATGCTTTTTTTTCATATACTTCCAGTGTTTTACCAATTTCGAATTGCTTATTGCACACAAAAGCTTAATTCTTTATTAATTACTAATTAAATTCTTGCTTTCTGTTTTTTAAATGTTTTTCTTAAAAGCATAATCTTAGAGTCTGGTGAAAAAAAGAGTAATACAGGGATTATTTCCTTTGCTGTTGAAATTCAATGTGGTGTTTCGATTTCAAAGTAAACACCACAACACTTTGCCGCTCATAGCAAGGACACAACAATGATTTGGGCCTAATATAAATAATATAGCAGTGGCTGAAATGTGGAGTTATTTGAGATTTGCGAAACAGCAAAGTTTGTCTTTAAAATAGGTCCAGCAAGACTAATGAATCTGTTCAAGGGCATATATATTTTCTCCAGCAAAGAAGTCAAGCGGCAATATTACAATCACATCTGTGTTTTCTTAGTACGGGGCTGAGGTCGTCATGTCAAAGAAGATTGATTGTGTAGCTACTGGGCCATTACATCCATATACCCCTCACCCTGGGCCGTTTCACTCTGAGTGACCTCTCTCTCTCTCCATTCACCTTCTCCCCTACCCCCTCTTGATTTTGTTCTCTCTCGCTCTCCCCCCTTCCCTGCATGTTCTCAGACTTGTCCAACAGACGACTTTACTGGGTGGACTCCAAGCTGCACCTGCTGTCCAGCGTGGATTTCAATGGTGACAACCGCAAAGTGCTGCTCTCCTCGCATCACCACCTGGGCCATCCCTTTGCCCTCACTGTCTTTGAGGTACAGCAGTTGAGAATTGAGATTCAAATGCAAAGAATCAGACCAGGCGGTAATGCCAGAGCTCTGGTCTGGTGCATACAGCTGTTTCTGTAATATGCATTTTTGAAAGTGTGCAGTGTTTTGTTTCGTTTCCAACCTTTTGGGCAAATTTTAGTTTATGCTAATGTAATAATTCATCATTAGACTATATCATCATACAGGGATATAGTTTCTGCTCTAGCTGTATACCTATTGAAACATATGCTGAACAGTTTATTAGGTACACCTTGCCACTAAGGGTTGGAGCTGGAAACATTCCTACGATTTTGGTCCATATTGGCATGAAGGCATCAAACAGTTAGATGTGAATCTTTTGTGCTACCACATCCCAAAGGTCCTTTTTTGGTCTGGTGACCGTGGAAGCCATTTTTGTATGGCGAACTCCATGTCATTTTCAAGAAACCAGTTTGAGATTATTTGAGTGGCATGGTATGGAGAATTATGCTGCTGGAAGCAGCCATCAGAAGATGAGTACACTGTGGTCGTAAAGGGATGGATATGGTCACCAACAATACTCATAAGTTAGTAGAGGGTAGGGACCAAAGAATGCCAAGAACTTTCCCCTGCACTATTTCATCACCACCAGACTGAACTGTTGATATAAGGCGGGATGGATTCTTGCTTTCATTTTATTTATGCCAAATTCTGACTTTACAATCCGAATGTAGCAGCAGAAACTAAGACTCATCAGATCGGGGATCATTATCCTAATCTTGTGTTGTCCAGTTTTGGTGAGCCTGTGTACGCTGTAGCCTCAGTTTCCTGTTCTTAGCTGACAGTAAAATATGTTCATGCGTAGGGTTTCTGTCTTGGTTAATGTCCTTGGTTAGATTAAATTTCTCAGTGTATGTCTTATATAATTTTGGTTTAGGGTTGGGTTTAATTTGAAATCAGTTTGCTTAAAGTTTCTTAAATAAATGTGAAGAATGCAGAACTCTTTTTAAGTATATATGGACATACACAGCACGCTTTTTCTTTATTTCCTAATAGAGTTAGTGGGAGGCTTTACCTGGAAGGTAAACAAGATCCAGAAGTTCTTATTTCACTCCCAAAATAAATGTAAACACACACACACACACACACCAAAGGGGTCTCAGATCAGTTATCGCTGCCTTGTAAGTGACAATCATATCTTGTCTGTTGATTCCCAACATGGTTGCGTATTTCTAGACTTGCAGTGAGCAAAATTTTAGCAGTGGGTTTTTAAGTATACTGTTTTGATGCCATTTATTACTATGCTTGTTCATCGTCATAAATGGAGGACTGACACACATTTTCAAAGTGTACTAGCGGTAAAAGACGTGCGAGAACTAGAGGGGGAGAGATGAGTCAGTGCAGGGACATGGCTGACTGACTGAAAAGAAATGGAGATGTTATAGAAGTATAGAAGCAGGATAAATCCAGAGAAGGAATTGTTGTTTGTTTGCTGACGAGTGTAGAGTCACAATAGAGTGCATCAATCAATAAAACTAATTTGGGTGTATTTATTGAGGTGGGAGTGAATCGGTACGTTAGGGCCCATCAAGCATAGATGATGGTGTGGAAGGTGGAAAACAACTGGAGGAGGGAGGAGAGAGCAAGGATGAAGGTGGGGAAAGTGGTAGGTGAAAATGTGATCAGTAAGTAGTGTTTGCTCCATTCCCCTCTTTGCTGCACACACTGTGTGTGATGATGGGAAAGCAAAGGGAAGAAGGGACATCCATCATGCCCAGCTGAGAGCGCGTGAGTGTGTGCGCGTCTGTGTGTTTGCGTGCAAAAGAGAGAAAGAAAACCGATGTTTCGAGCAGCAGTGAAAGTTCACCCCAGGAGATTAATAGCTCTCGGCTCTTCTGGTCTTTCTTCTGCTCTGGTTATGATATAGACCAAATTAAAAACCTTTAGCAGCACAAGAGGATGTCACGGTGCCTACAGACCGATAATGGGAAGTTTGTTACTTTTAGAATTGCATCGTTCAAATTTTGAACTAAAACACTGAACGTTTTTGATCATTCTGGCTTTAAGGAAATGCTCTAACAAGTAAGGCACCAGCTGTGATACTTCATAAAGATAGGATAGGATAAAAGAGCTACTGTTCTAGGCTACTGAACAGAAACAGAAACACGCTTGCAGCATCAGTAAGGAGGGACAGGATGGGGCATACTCCCAATAACAGAAGGCACAGTGCCCGTCCTGCAGATGTGATACAAGGTAAGCCTGCAGCATAGACCTGACCAGGACAAGCACACTTACTGCACAGTGCAGAAAATATGGAGTGCAGTGTACTGATATGCACTGATATAATTCATTTTAATGGAGAGAGACAGAATAAAGTCCTATAGAAAAGTTCCCAAGAAGCCTAAAGACTTTAGAGAGTTTCTGGCCAAAATCCCTCCTGAGATGTGTGCAAACCAACTCCATGAAACAACAAGACAGGAACTAAGTCATGTTTTGCTTGGGGATCAAATACTCAATTACATACTAATCAGTTTAGAACTTTTATGTGATGTGTTTTTTCTGTATTTTTGGTTGATGTTAAGTCGCTCTCTTTAAAATGAATCTACCATTTGTAGCCATTTGTAGATGGATAGCAAAGGCAAGTCTATACCCAAGTTTACACTGAATGAACAGACTCCTAGTGTGAAGATGCTTTGCAGGGACAACATTTTCTCCAGCCGAAACATAGCAATTTCAAACACAAGTTTTTATAGAATGAAAAAAGTGAAAGCTGTGGCCTGTGTGTCCTGCCTCAAATTCAGCAGAACAGTTGGAGTATTTTAAGGTGGACTGTGGAGCAAGAAAAACAACACCTCCAGCAAAGAGCACCTGCAAAGAATCATCTGTGTCGAGAATGGCAGAACACATTTCCACAGAGTCACTCATGCAAAATATTTAAAACTGGTGTCATCCATGCCCAGGAAGTTTGAGTTTTATTAAACGTAAAAGAAGAGAGAGTAAAAAATATTACAGCATGCACGAGTTGCACGGTGTTGCTGTGGTAGGACTGTCGCCTCGCTTTAGTTGGTCTTGGGTTTAAATCTAGGCTGAGGCCTTTCTGTGTGGAATTTGCACGATCTACCTGTGGCTGTGTCGATTCCCTCCACATACTCCAGCTTCCTCCCACAGTTCACAGTCATGTATGGGGTTGGTGATTTTAATTGGTTGTAGGTGTGAATGTGAGCACGAATGGTTCTCTGCCCATAGTGTCTGTCCCTGAGTGGAAGAAAGTGGACTGGTGAATCAAATATTGGAGCCATGCTAACAAAGAGTGCACTTACTTGTGTTGCAGCTGATTCTTAAATAGTATAAATTAAGCAAACGTTAGTTTAACTCTTCCTATTCTTTAGTTAAAAACAAAGTAACTGTAAAATGTTCACATTTAGCTCATACACTGTTCGGTAAGTTTCAGTTAAGACAAATCCACAATAATAAGACCTGGGGGATCACATGTAAAACTTTGTGAAAACTGTAGAAACTTATTGTGAGCGGGAATTGTTGTGGGGACTGTGTAACCCCAAATCAGTCATCCTCACATGTTTTCTCGCATGCAGAGAAAATGTTTCTGACATTTAGCCACATTTGATTATGCACAAGCATAACAAAAACCACAAGCCCACAGCTCTTAAGCATCCATTTCTTTCACATGCACATCCATATAGCTGCTCTTCTGAGCATGTGAGATATGAGTTGTCAACTCATGTGCGGCGTACGGTTTATTCCAGCTCCTCATATTCCTGAGCGATACAGTGAACGCTACAAGTCATTACACTCGAGTGTGTCATCTGCAGACTTCGTTTTGATGCTGATGAGTGAACGGGTTTTCTCAGCACTGCAGAGAAAGATGCGGGGCCTCTGTATCAAACCCTGAACAGACACACGCATGTAAACTCTACCAGTTAGTGCCGACCGCCTGCCTACATGCCAAGCCCCGAGGAGATGTAGATCGCAGAAGCTTGCAGAGAGTAATGTTGTCTCTTTTTCAGCTCTTGACAGGAAGGAGATAGAAGAGAAGGTGGGATGGGATTGAGAAGAGAAGTAGTGGTTGAAAGAAATAAAAACTGGAGTAATATGTAAAGATTTAAATTTTAAAGGCTCTATGTGAAAACAGGGGCAGTCAAATGACATGTGATCAAAGCTTTAATTTCTAAAAACCTGACAAAGACGTCCGTCAGGCCCTCTCTGTCCACATCTACAGCCCAAATAAGAAAACTAGTCAGCTCACATAACTAGAGACACGTTGTAACGTGCACATGAGAAAAAATTCTCTTTTGCAGCTTATTGGAGATTAAATGATTTACCGAAAAAGCCCCCACATTATTTTTTCAGAACTTGGCTAATTATGCCAAAGAATGCAGATCAAACCCATAAAAAAAAAAATCAAATCAAATCCTCAACAGGCGAGTGGGTTGGCTTTGTTTGAGCTTTCATTTGTAGTTTTCATGCATAACATCCAGGTATCCAGTAGGCACCTGAAGCTCATCAGACAGATGTGTCAGACAGCCCCGACGCATATTCTTCTGGGATAGAATCGCAGCAAAATCATAAAGGGCTGCTTTCCCTCGACTCAAAAATGGCTCCATATAAATTTAGACGTGCTCTCACTCCCCCCGAGTTGCAGCTCCATCTGATGTGACGTGGCGCCATGTGTTCATGGGAGCAAGTCTGCGTGCGCTTTGTGTATAACTTCTGGCCTATCCTTCAAAACATAAAAGATGTACCTTGATCCTACAATTGAAGAGCACTGCCCTTCTCAGGTTTTGTGCTGCTGTTTGAAGCTTCAAGGTCACAAGCGGCGCGCGGAAAGATTGACAGTGGAGAAAGTAAAAAGGGGAAAACAATGTCAGAGACTGACTGCTGAGGTGGAAATCAAGACAGAGAGCGAGAGAAGCAAAAAGAAGAGATGGAATAATAGATTTGAGTAGTGTTTTATCAGCGTGGCTGATATTTGTCTTTCATTGTTTCAGAACTACTGTCATATGAGTAAAGGTTATCAGAACCTAAGTGAGGGAGAGATTGAGTGATAGAGAGCTCACTGAAAGATGGGGGGGGAAGGTGAGAGAGAGGTCAAGTCCACTGATAATACGGCACAAAAAGCATGGATGGCTGCTGTGACTAAGCCCCACACACGGACACACACGGACACACACATACCCGCACACCATACAAGTCTTGCAGGTCTTTGCCTTTAAAAAGATGATAAAAATACATCCTCCCTGTAACGACGAAAAAACCTGCAGACACTCTTCCTGATTGGTCTCTCCGTCTCACACTCACCTCCTAAATCGTCTCTTCATTGTTTTATCGAGCTTTCCATGATATCAGCCTGTCTGTGTTTTCTCGTGCAGTCATTTGCTGCATTTTTCTGTTTTTTCTTAATTGATGTGTGCTTGCAAAGACAAAGCCGTCTGGGGTTGCTGTGGAAACCAAGTGCCGTGAGCACTTGTGCGGTTATATCGTGTAGTATCATTAAAGAGAATAATGAGCAGGTGTGAAAGAGCGGAAGGGAAATTGAGAAGGAAGCTGAGCTAGGACTACAAAGACACCGTACGCTCCGCCAAAGCAGTCACTACCTTCTGCTTTGGCACAAAGCTTAAACAGAGAGTCAAAGGTACAGACGTTTTTCCAATAAAACACCGGGGCTGTTTTTTTCTTATCAAGCATGCAACTTCCTTACAGACTTAAAACTGTGTTTTTACTGTTTTTTGTTGTTGTTTTTTAAGTAAACACTGCTCCCCTTTTCACCCACCGAGCACAGAGTAGGTGGCTTATTTTAACTAAACCGTCTCCAAGAGATGCCACGCCTCCTCTGTGTCCTTGTATTTGTTAAGTAGCTGTTATAATTAGGGTGGTTAAAAATAGAAATTAGCAAAGAGTGCCACCTGGGCTTTCTTCTCTGGCAAATTGGAGTAATGTGACTCTGTTTTTAAGTTTATTTGGGGCTGATTATTTTTACCAGAGAAGAGAGAGACTGGCTATAATTTTAAATACCTGGAGTGCTGGAGGGTAAAGATGTTAGAGTGGGGGCTAAATGGCATGTTTTGGGGGGGGGGTTATTGCATTTTTGAAAAATTAACCAGTTACCTTGGATATAAAACACCTCTCTATTCAAGTAAACCACAACACATCCTCAAATGTAATCGTAAATTTAATCAAATAGCCATTGTTGGGATGAGGACATTTCTTTGCAGCAGACTGGCTTTTTTTCTTCCTTTTTTTTTTTTTTTTTAAATGAACGGTGACTACAATGAATATCAGTGCACAGCTTCTAAGCAGAGACAAATGGTGTTTATGAAAAGCCATTTATTCTAAAGTTGTATGCAGATTATGCTCATTTGCAGCATGTTTGCTCCATACTTGAGGTCTCACGGTTCTGAATTACAGAATCACTGGACTCTGAAAATGATAAGCAACAACAGCTTTATAAAACCCTAGAATGACGCCCTCTTTAGAGAAAACATTTTTGTAAGTGTTCTGTTACTGAAATATGAAATATATCTCGTCATCACTGCCATTTGATTAGGAAAGTGTCCGATCTCAAGTGGTACAGCGCAAGCAGTTCTGGATCTGCAACATGCATGTGGCTTTATAACATTATCTGTGGCATTAGCTGAGATATCTTTCATTTATTCTTCTTTTTTTTTTAATAGGTTGATCGTTAATCATCAAGGCTGGTTTAGGGCTTTTTATTTATTTGTGTATTTCTCAAGCTGACTTTGCTTTATTTTAACCCAGGATCGCGTGTATTGGACAGACTTGGAAGATGAAGCGATATACAGCGCCAACCGACTGACGGGACACGATGTGGCCAAGGTCGCAGAGGACCTTAACAACCCCCTGGACCTGGTGGTGTTTCATGAACAGAGGCAGCCCAAGGGTAAGAAGAAGAAACGCATAGAAGCTTAGCACAGGTGATCTAAGTGGGGCTGTCCCAGATGACCTCAAATAAGTCAAAATGTCCGTTTCGTTTTCAGTCTGTCATACTGCCCAGTCTCTGTCTAGGTGCTGTTTGCCACTCGTAAGCGTGCAGGATCTTGTTCGGTATAATGAGCAGGATTTTGGGGCGTATGTGCACACAGGATACACAAAATCTAACCTCCTTCCTGAGTACAAAGCATTGCATTATCAGCACATAGACACGAGGATCCACTTAGTGAAACGGTCTGAAACAATAAACAGATAATCTGATGAGTGTGATTAGACCGGTGGATGTGACGGGCACGTCAAAACGATGTGTTTGTCTTTTTTTTTTTTTTTTTGCACTCTCGATGTGTGTGACTGCACGCACGCGTGTGTGCCTGTCAACACCTCTGCTTGTGAATACCTGGGTGTGTTTGACACTGCGTGCCAGAAATGTGTTTGTGCGAGTGTTTTCATGCTTTGTTTTCTCTCCTCACTCACTGAGCGCTCAGAAGCAATCTTGTCTGTGCGCCAGCAGGCAGCTAATTGCATTCCCTCATTAATAAATCAAGAGTCCTGGTCAAAAAAAGAAGTCACAGAATTGGAAAATGTTTTCTCCCAAATGCCAACAAAAGCAAGACAAAACACTGCAAGGCTAAGTGAAGGTGCACCGAGTAGCCCCCCCAAGCACACGAGTAGCATTGATAAGCAAAGTATTTGATAAAATGTGACCTCGACTGCAACGCTTGGTGAGTTCAGACTCCTCTCTGCCCTGTCTTTTACCGATTTATCTTTGTTTCTCTTGCATTTTTGTATCATTTCTTATTTGTTAGTGTACTGCACCTAAGGAAAACCCCAGTGAGGAATATTATCTGTAAGTGTGGTTTGGTACAGTACTGTGCGTCTCCACATATTGCGAGACGCTCAGATGTCTTTCATGTTTATCGACACACTTCCTTAAAAGAGGCTTTCGTCCGATCCTTCCCAAGTTGTGTCTGTTTTATTATTAATTTTTTGTGCGCTCAGTGGGTCTTTGAAGCCTAGGTTCACTCTTCTTAGTTGGAGACCAAAGAGAGGCAGCGCAGGAGGAGAAAGTGACGCTTTTATGGCTTAAAACCAACATAATTTTGTTGTTGTTATCATCTTGGTCCTTCTTTTTTCCTTCTTCATCCTCATCCTCATCATTTTCGTTCACTTTTCTCTTGCCTCCCTCTCTCTCCTCCTCTGTTTTCTTCTTTCCTTCCTACACTCTTCCTTAACCTTTTTTTCCCATCCTCCCCAGTTTGATGACTCCTTCCCAAACCTTTTACCACATTTGGAGCTTTGAGAACTTAGACAGCTGTTCTCATTACATAGTCATTATGCTGAGATACTGTACATCAAGTATAAATGTATTCCCAGCTTATTAAAATCTCACTCTGTGTAGCAAGTGATATTGCTGTTTTTCCTGACAGCTGATGGCGTGCTGCTCTCCAAAGCTACATAAGAAATCAGGAAAGATTGCGACCTGACCTAATTCTCGCGCTTCCCCACATGACACAAAACTGCAGTGTTTTTCCATGAGTCTGCAACTGTGCTTAAGAAACTACATGTAAATTTTTTATTTGGGTTACAGAGATTAAAAGCAGTTGAGACTCTCCTGCATTCACCTACGCATCTCTAAAGTCAGCAAGAGGAAGTGTGTGGAATAAAGATTAGATTCCTAAATCTAGCATCAAACTAGTTAATAGTTTGATGGCAGCAGAAACTTTTTACTGATGAGATACCGGCGCCTACGTGTCAAATTTGATGCTGGTTTTTCTTTTTCTTAGGTTCATCCAGTTTTTCATGTGTTTTTTTCTGCAGATTGATGAACCTCAGCATCTGCGAGATGATATAATATAACATGATTATCCCCAGTCGTGTTACTGACATGTTTCCAGTTAACATAATTAGTTGCAAAATGTTTCTCCAGCTGGTTCTTTTTCATTAGCACTTACTTTTGCAGCCTTTTCTTACCCGTGTCCCAACTTTTTTTAAGACTAGTTATTGCCATCAAATTCAAAGTGGCCTTATTTTTTTGTTACAATTGTACATTCTGTAATTTTAAACCTTTGATATATTTTCTTTGTTCTAATTTGAATAAAATTTGGGCTGTTGAGATTTGGGCTTTGTGCAAGTTTTTTTTTCCTTTTCCAGTACAGCTCGTTAATAAAACATTTGGGGTTTTATTGTTTTCCAAGAGATAAATGTGTTGCCAAAAGTCTTTTTTAATATTTTTACATTTCTGCCTGTGTTCCCAAAGGTCCTGATACCTGTAATATGGGCACACTGCCTAATGGTGGCTGCGAGTACCTCTGCCTGAAGGCGCCTCAGATCACAGACCACTCCCCCAAGTACACCTGCGCCTGTCCTGACGGCATGGAGCTAGGACCAGACATGAGACGCTGCGCGATCAGTAAGTCTACATTCCACAGGCACACCTGAATGAATGATTCGTGTGGATAAATGTCACATGAGATTCACGCTGCTAGGATCACAGTGAAATTCAGGAGCATTGTTGCCATTCTCAGGGGTCGTTGGCTAACAGTGATCAGTCCAATAGTAAGGCCTGAATTTTCTCCGGTTCCTAAATTCTTTTACAAGCACAAAGAATCCAGGCTAACTTCTCAGCTACTCCATCAGTACAACATAGAACAGCAGTGGTGCACAGCAAGGCTGCAAGAACGAAGCACACAAGTCATTCTATGTATAAGTAAAATTATTTGGAATGAGCTTGTTTCTAAGTCAAACTTAACCTGACAGAAATATTTTGGAAAGACCTGAAGTTCATTTGAATAAACCCACAAACATGCAAGCCGTGTAATACTGGATTAAATTACCAAGAATATTTTTGTCTCATTTATTTATTTGAGTTATGTTCGTCTGTGTGACTAGTGTTAAAGTCTGATCATCTTTTAGGTCATATTTAAGCACAAATATTTAAAATTCTAAATATAAAGCGTTTCTATTTATACTGTTTCTATTTGTCATAATACTTTGGATACTCCAAATACAGTATTTTTCAATGTCTGCAATTTAACAGTACAACGTTTACAAAGCTAAAAGTGCCCTGGATCCTTCAGAGAATCTGAACCTTAAGTGTTGTGTAAAACTATCTTGGGAACTAGGTCAGGGACTCTTCCCTGCACTTCTAACCTACCTCGCTGACCTTATTTCATCAGTCAGCTTGTCCCCCTGCCCTTATAGAGTCACTACATTTGTAACGTTGCTATTTTTACTAGACCTACACCTAATGTCTATATAGGTGAGCTAGGAGGAGCTGACACAGAGAAACGGGGGGAAAGAGACGATGAAGATGTATTGAGGCAATAATTCAAAGAATCCCTGTGAGAGAGGCTGGGAGTAGGTGCAGGGGCAGTGAGTGCATTTGTACCAAAGCTTTTTGGATTCTTACTGTAACACAAACATTTCTGGTGGAAAAACTCACTGGTTTAATTGTGACTGTATTGGATCAAAATTTCAGTTTTACAACCACAAAGAAACGCATATCACTTATATTAAAAATAATGTTTAGAAAACACAAACCCGAATGTTATATCAGCAGCAGTGTGTGCACTGGGATTTGTGTAAATCTGATACACCAAAAAAAAAAAAAAACAGTGATCAGAGGAAGAGCCTGGGGTGACATGTGGTGTAATTTAGCTTCAGCTAAAATCCCTGACTTGAATACTTCTTTTAGTACATGTAGTACACTATGAACCAAACGTACTGGTGTAGTACATCTGCTTTAACAACGTAGTGTTTTCTCAGATCATTTCTTGTGATGTGATATGATGTTTGCAACAACTGACTGCAACGCTTGCACTAAATTCTGCTTATTATGCGCTTGTGCAACTTATCCATCTGGCAACTTGTTACTTATGAATGTGTGAATGCACTTTAGCACAGTATGTACATAGAAATATCACAGTACCTGTCACGGTACCTATGTGGTGCTGTACAGGACTTTAAAGTGTCACACTTCTGATTAGCAGTAACACAGGTGTTATACCGGACTGCTGTGGTGCAGCTGAAAGCTGAAACGTGAAGCTTTTCATTTACTGATCCATTTATGTCTCAATCCAAACCTGTGGTGTGATGTAAGATCTACAGACTTCAGTTCAAAGCCTATAAATAAATAATTATGAGATTATGGTCATGAAATCTGAGTAAGATCATGAATACAAGCACCTAAAATGAATTTCCTCTATAAGGTGGTTGGGCTCAGCTTTAGAGATGAGACACTGAGGAGCTTGGACTTCTGGAGGGACCTTAGAGTAGAGCCGCTGCTCCTGCGTATCAAACACACCAGCTGAGCATCTATTTTGGATGCCTCATGGATGCCTCCTTTTGGAGGTTTTGCAGGCGCGCTCCTGGTAGGAGACCCCATGGTAGACCCAGAACCCTCAGAAGAGATTATAGATCTCATCTTATAAGACAATGGAGGCATTGCTGTTGACTGCAGTTGTATGCTGAATATTGATGCAGAGCTTACAAGTGGAAATGGCTGCAACAGCTGAGCAGTCTGGAGAGAAATCTCAAATCCTACTGGTTGTTTTTCTGTTGCGCAGTTCGACCCCGAGCAACCACGACATCTGCCTCCACCGCAACCACAACTTCCACGACGACCACCACAACAAGCACAACAACAACAACTCCCACAACCGTTGCCACGACCACAACGCCCTCTACCACCACCACCACCACCACCTCTGCTACTACCACATTACCACCCACAGCCAAGACTACAACACCAGCCCCTCCTCAGACCACCAGGAGCGGCAGAATCACAGAGCACCCTCGGACTCCCGCCGCTACCAGTACAGAGACGACCAGTTTGAGCAGCACTAGTCAGAAGTCCACGTCCACACACACCCCCTTATTGGCTGCCGTGGCTCCCAACAGCATTCAGAAAGAGAGCAATGCCAACCTCTCCCACAGAGGTAAGTGACATGATGACAGGAATGTGGATGTGTGTAAAGCGAGTGTTTTCTTCTGCTCTGCTACCATCACTGCTGTTACCACCATCATTAAATCAGCAGGAAGCTAAAAACCAATACTTTTATCCCTCCTTTCTCTAGCTTCTCCTCCCCTCCACTTTTCCCTCTGATCATTTGCTTTACTGGCCCTACGACCTCCTCCTCTATTCCTTTTCTCATCTGCTCACACACCCGTCCGAACGCTTCACAGGCCTGCACTATGTCTCGGTCTGCTTACTGTTGATCCCTCGCGACCAGCGTCTTAACAGAAGTGTCAGAGCTAAGAAATGACAGTCCCCTCCATTCTCGCATAAAACTACTCATCACTCATCCTCACTTTCTGACAGCCTCTCTCTTACTCTCTTTGTCTTTATCTCTGTCTTGGTCTCTCCCTCTGTACCTCTCTCCCCTTCTCTCTTTAGCTCTCGCTCGCTCTCTTTCTATAACTGGCAGTGTTCTTCATTCTCGCGCCAATCACGCTTCACTGGCTCGCAAGAAAAATACCACTTTGCAGCCCAGACAAACAGTGACAACAGACTAACAGCCGTAACAATGGTTTACAAAGCCACGCTAAGAATTAAATTGTACTTGGAAGCGGACGAGAATCCTTGATAGCACCACGCAGCAAAATTGATGAAGCCACCAAATTGTGAGATCAGTATTTTTCAGCAGTTGTTTTGAAAGTCTTCTTAGCTTTTTTACTCCATGGCAATATTAAATTGAGACAGTCAACCTGCCGAGGCAGCTTTTTATTTTGTCTTTTGTTTCTAAGAAAATGAAAAAGGTTCCCTTTTTAATACTGACTCTTTAGATGAATATATATTTATGTCAGATAATGGGTCTGTGCACTATTTAAATGCCCTAAAAGAAAGATTAACACTAAAACACTTATCATAATACTTGTATATCTTTATGTCATTCTAACAAGTAATTTAGAGGAGAGAAAAAAAGAATTAAAAGAGCAGGTGTTGAGGATGAAAAAAAGCTGTACAGATGGAGAGAAACAGGGAAAGATGATGAAAGTTTTAAGTGGGAGTTGGAGGACAGGGAAATGAATGAGAAACGGAGCAAGGAGTAAAACGAAGGAATGTTAAATGAAAAAAACAAAAACGTGCAGTGTGAGACAGTAAAGCCACAGAGAACGAAGAGTGAACAGAGAGCGAAAAAGAACATGACAGTCCAGCACTTTAACGGGGAGGATGGGAGTTGTAGATGACACACTGTTGGGAGGAAAGGCGGCATTTACATGGATATGAAACGACAGGATGGAAAAAGAGGCGGGAGAGAAAGTGATTTTCTGGGAATTAAAGAGGTTGCCTGCTGTATTACTTTAGGGGTCGCGGTACTTCAGAGTTACTAAGAGGCGAGAGGCACGTTTCTTCCGGTCTCTGAAGTTGTCAGCCCTCCCCAGCACACCACAAGTGCTCCAGATGAGAGGTGGAGCAGACACAGATGAGAAAAATGGGGCATGAACAAGACGAGTCTCCAAACCCACGGGCCATGTGTTATAATTTTCAACTCAGTGCACACTGTCAAGTTTGCCGGCATCAGCTGTTACACATGTGCGCTGCTGGGGGGAGGGAGGGAGGGCATGGTGGGGCGAGGGAGAACCAGGAGTCTGATTGGGGAGGGCAAAGATTAAACACAGCTGGTAACCAATGTTTTCTTTTGATATCGGTAGTAATTTTGCACATCTTTCAGCAACATTAAAGAAAATTAATTTCAAGATTTTGGGGAAAAAAAACAAAAAAAACAGACGTGTGACAGATATGAAAGAGTCTGTAGAAGCCATGATGCTGCCCGTAACATCGTCAGCATGACAGGTTTGGTGGCGGGTTAGTAATGGTCTGGGGGGCACAGACCTCTACAGGCTAGGCAATGGCACCCTGACTACTATTAGCTCCCAGGATGAAATCCTGGGAGCTAATGTCAGACCCTACACTGGTGCTCTTGTTCCTGGGTTCCTTCTGGTGTGCGACAATGCCTGACCTCATGTGATAAAAGTGTGCAGGCAGTTCCAAATCCACTAAAAGACCTCTGGGATGTTATGTTTTGGTTCATCCGATCCTGTATGGTCACACCTCAGACTGTCCAGGAGTTCAGTGAAGCCCTGGTTCAGATCTCCCAGGACACCATCCGTCGTCCTGTTACGAGTGTGCCCCATCTTGGTCAGGGATGTGTACAAGCACATACCATTTTGAGATGCTGCAATGAAATTTCCACAAAACAGCAATAGCATGCTGCATCATTTTTCACTTTGATTTTCAGGGTCTCTTTGAATTCAGCCGTCTGTGGGTTGATCATTTTCATTTCGATGTGGCATCTTCTCATTCCTAACACATTACCCAGTCCATATCAGTACAGATATTGATCTGATGTGTTTTTAAAGTATATTTTTGAGCAGTATATTTACGATATACTGTTTTATTAATCATTGTTAATTGTACTGGATATAGCATTCTAACCCTGACAGTTATATTTAAATAATAAGTGGCAGTAAACGTTTTGATATTAAAATCCCTCCAGTAAGAATGACCCTCATGAAATTGAGACTTTTGTCCCCTTTTCTTCTTCTTCTCCCTTTCTCAGTGCCCTCCCTTTCCAGAACAGCCTCCTTCCAGAGCAGTTTCTTTAATGAGATTCAGTTAATCTGCCTTTTTGAGTCTTACTGTTGGACCCACTGGACGTCACTCACACTTAAGAAAAGCCAAAATTCGCTTCTGCTGACTCAGAACTCGCTGTCTGAAGTCGCTTCACCTTTTGTGGCTCTCGTGTGTGCGCACGTGTGTGCATTTATTTGCATTTCATTCACTATATGATTTAATTTATGAAGAATAATGTGCGCCTGCATTGTCTGTCACATCCGTCACATGCCATCTGTCTCTTTTTGCCAGCCATAGAACTGGAACAGTCACTTTGTCGAATGAGCCAATCAGTATGCAGGGCCAGCACTGTGCTCTCTTGTGTTAATCTTCCTTACCAGACTTCATTATAGCCATCTGATCACACTTTTGGCTAACAGCTAGCCTGCTGCTAATACGAGGGTTGGGAGCGAGATTAATGTCAAAAGCTCCCCCGCCGACCTGTTGGGGTGAGAGCTGAAGGGGAGTAAGGATGCAAAGCATGTCCAGAATAAATGTCTTCTGCATTGCATTGTGACACAGTTTTGAAACGTCTCGTAGAAAAAGAATGGAGTAATGCGAGATCATGTGCTCGTTGCTTATATTCATACAAATTCTGATGCATTGGTTTCTTGAAACGCATTTGTTCCTTCGTGTATTAAAAGGCATCTCACTGCATTTTTATGCCATCCCTATGTGATTCATTGGCTTTTTCATTTACACATGCTGCTGGGGAAGACAAAGTCAGCAGTCCAAACTGAAATCAGATGGATTCTCTGCCCTTATATTATGCAAATATCCTTTTCCAGCCTTTCTTTTGATGTTCCCGTGTTGAAATCTCTCTTGCTCTCTAGGAGGGCACTTGGTGGGGTTTGAAGCAAAACTTTTTCTTGGTTTGATTCTCTTTTTTTCTTGTCTTCCATCTTTCTGTTCATCTCAGCTGCGAGTGATCACTACCTCATAGGTAACAACATCACAGTAGCTGTTCTGGGGATAGTCATTCCTATCGGTGAGTACTGTTGACTCCCTCACTGTGTTGTCTTTGCTTTCTGCTTGCCTGCCTCTCCCTCCTCGCTCCTTCAAGTCTGCTTAACTGCATGTTGCGTGCGTTTTGTTGTTAATGTGAGTGCGTGTGAGTATGAGGTTATGTGTTTGTGTGCGTGTGCCTGGGTTTTAGGATGTTTGCGTTTCCACCTGGCTGATTAAATCTAAAACATTCTCATTAAAATAATAACAATTCAACACATATCTGGTTCAATAGTGAGATTCAGGCATAAAATTGTATCGCATCTATTGAAAAAATGTACTGAGGTATGGTATTATCCAGCAACATCCTCGTGGCCTATGGCTAGAAAAAGCCATTACATGGAAGTGAGCCCCTCTGTCAGTAAACGGCCAGGCTGCTGTAATATGCACATTATGTCATTATTAATGACATTTGAGCAAATGTGAAATTCAATTCAGGTTTTGTCATCACACGACCAGCTGTTAGTACATTTTGCTCGTGTTCACCGCTCTGATCAGATCGTATCAATCAGGCCAATGTTCTGACCTATTTCTGTGACCGAGCGGACTAAGAGTGGGTTATACCGCTTTACGGGAGACGAGGGGAGAGAAAAGTGGATTAATGCCATGAAATTGTGTTTTTGGCCTGGAGCAGGAAGCTAATGACCTCAGACATAATGCTGTTGTCTGTTTAGGCAATAAAGAGAAAACCATCAACCATCTACAAAGGCAGAAAAAGGCAATTGTAGTTCTTTCAATCAAACCGGCTTAGAAAAGTTAATCTACTCTATTAGCTCCGATTAAAATGAAAATCGAATTTTATGGAAATATTTCATACTTTCATGCCCAACGTGACTGGGAAATCAGCTGAATGTGCAAATGGCCTTATAGTGGCAGCATATGCCACTAATTGAGATCTCTTTCATCCCTAATATTAACAAGTTTGATAATTCAGGGGAGCGCTAAAAGATTGTAAAGCTATTTTTTTTTCTCTTTCCAGTCTCTATAGTTGAAATATCAGCTCATTAAAATAACCCTGGAGACTATTAACCCTTTCCGCTTTATCCTTTTTTTGTCCTTCTCCCATTTATTGCCACCACAAATCTTTTTTTTTTTAGCAGCTTTGAAACATTAATGTTGGAGGTCCACACGGGCTGGATTTCTGCACCCCAGCTCTCCGCTCATACCCAGCAATGCACCACACCCACCCACAGCTCCATAAGGGGAAGCAGCCCAGCAGTGATTATCAGTTTTAGCCAAAGACAGGCTGTTTTGCCACTCGCTCATTGGAGATAAATTTTCTAAATGAGAGGAAAGCTGATGGGTTTTTTTGTTTTTTTTCCCTTTAAACCATTGAGCATTTAGAGAAGAACAAAGGAGGAGCTGGGGTTTCCAACCCAGCCACGAAGGAATCTCAAGTGTCTATCTAATAAAGTCGCAATTAGACAGGCGTACTGTAGCGTAGGAAAACACATCTATGAATGCAGGCACACATATCCAAACCTCCTTGACTTACCTCTGATTTGGGTGTTTGCGCTTTCATTATACAAAAACTCTAAAGCATGCACTGTACACACACACACAGGTCCTTGCAGGGCAGTTATGCTGATATGGTAATGAAAGAGGAGAGACGGCGCTTATCTCAAATCCTCCAAATCCCAACCCTTTCCCCGTCTTCTCTCCTCCTCTTACCCTCTTCTTATTCTCCTCCCATAACCCCATCCGGACACTCCAGATATTAATTTTTCGGTGCAATAAAATACAAAATTATAAATCATTGCCCAAAATTCTGTTTTTTGAGCAATGCGCACCAGGATTATATGCTGATGACAATTAAGCAACCTTGTGGGGCTTTTATTCAAAAACAAGGTCATAATCAGTGTCTTCAGGGCTTGAATGGTTACAGATTTAATATAAAATGCCAGTTTGGTTCAGTGTGCCCACGTGTGTGTGTGTGTTGGAATGATGTTTATGTGCATGTGTACCATGCAGACATTTATGTTGCATATTGTGTGTGCATGTTTTTGATCGTTTCGTGACACTGAGGGGGGGATATAATGCAATGAGTGATTAGTTCCTCTTTGAAGGCTCATTGTTTCTCTAATAAATGCTTAGATTTTTTAAAATGCAGATACAGAAGACATACGGGGGATGAAACATAAAAAGCTCAGCCCACTAAATTTATAGAAACAGATGCATAAAGTGCCACCAGTTTTTCTAACAGTTTCAGAAAAGTGGACTGCTTCCCCTTCAGGTTCATCTCCTTGTGCACCTCTGGACGTTTTCCAGAAGGCGAATATTTCCATGTTTTTTTTTGTTGTTTGTTTTGTTTTGTTTTTAAAATTTTTGAGAAGCTGTTATGCAAACAACATTTCAAAAACCAAAACTGAAAAATAATGAGCCTTCAGGTGAACAGTGCAACGTGTGTTTGTGCGTGAGTGCTTAAAGCGCCGCTCTGTGTCCCCCGGGCTGTGTTAACGCTCCCGCCGTGTGTTGTTGTTGTGTGTGTGTTAAACACATGCAGTCCCTATCCTTGCCACAGTGGTCATCGGATTGCTCTGCACCGGTGGATACCTGGTCTGGCGCAACTGGCGGCGCAAGAACACCAAGAGCATGAACTTCGACAACCCAGTGTACCGCAAAACCACAGAGGATGACGACGACGAAATCCACATCGGGCGTCAGAGCGAGTCCATCGGTCACGTCTACCCAGCAGTGAGTGGCAGCCACAGTCAGCCATTCATAGCGCTTCCTCTAGGGGGCGGCGTCACAGACAACAACTCTCACTGGTATTCGGGGGCGCCGATGCTCTCGAACGCTAAGTGAGAGGTACTGCGGAGGAAAGGAAGAGGTGTGAAATATTTGGAAAATGGGAGTTGGCACGAGGGTTTGGAAAAGCCCGTTTTCTTGTACATGTCAGCCTGGTGGAAAGAAAGAACAGGCTCGCACACGTTCACATATCATTTTATTTCTTTATGTTTTTGAAGTAATTACCGAACACACCTGTCACGCGTACACGTAAACCCTCGACACACATTTCGTTCACCTTCAGCGACCATATTCATGCGATACATCCCTGCTGCCGACCCGCCATCCCATTTATTTGTGCATCGTGTTAGTGTTTTTGGTTGTTGAAGTGAGTGATCCCCATTTCCTGACAAAACCCTTGTGCACAGGCAAAGCATTATTCCTTTGCTTCAGAAAGGTTCAGCAGCCAAGAAATCATGATTAGTGCAGATGAGATGCAAAAAAAGAGAGGTGAAAGAGGAGTCGCTCTATAGCCACTGCTCACAAATAAATTGGACATGTAGAGTAGATAGTTGCGTCATAGCATTGAACTAATGCGATTTTGTTTTGAGGTCACACAAAATTTGAAAAAAGGAGCACAAATCAGGATGAAGGACTCTCTCGAAATACAATTTATCTTGCAGAAACCATAAATCTCAGCAACGCAATTTCAGGATTACCCTGATGACTTCCCATTGATGTATATGCAGTTTTAAAAGTCACTGGAAGCGGCATTTTCTACAAACCCTGGATACAGTGGCAGCTGCAACACGTAGCAGTAAAGTAAAATGCCCTTAAATCCAGACACTGCGTCATTAGGAGTTTATGACATTTACCGAATATGCTTCTTGTTTTGGGTGTCAGAGAGCAAGCGGCGAAGGGCAGCCAAAAAGCATAAAGGAGGGAGGGTGAGACGGGAGTCTAGCGCTTTGATCTGTTGGCATGGTAACACAGATTTCTTTGTGTCACCCCGGAGAGAAAGAAGGCAAAGAATTCTGGGTATCACTGGCATGATGACAGGCGGGAAGCACGCTCAGACAGACACTGAAACAGGTGCACGACTGAGTCGTGCACCTGTCGAAGTAACAACCTACCCTCGCGGAACGAGAGAGGGGGCTTTACTCCTTCTCTCTCGTTTTCCCAGTTTTATTACAAACATTTGTACAAATCTTATGTATTGCCTTTTATCTCTTTAGTGGTTTTCTTCCTCTTCTTTTCTCGTCCTAACTTTTTCTTGCCCTTTGTCTCAGTGTGGCAGCTCGGGCAGCCAGAGAAATCAGGCTTGCATTATGTGGGCCAGACTTTCGCAACCGTAGGCAGGCAGCCTGCATTCCTCGCTACGAGCAGCCAGGGAAGGAGGGGACAAACAACACGTTGGGGGGGGGCTGAATTGGAAAGAAACGAAGACGAAGGTTGGGGAGAGGAGGCAGAATAGTGAGAGGGCATCACATAACAAAGCTGCCATTTTTCTTCTGGGTTCCACCTAGACTGGAATCTTGTCTCCCTTTCTCCTCTTTTTCCACTGAGCTTCTCTATTTTCATTCCCCGCTGTTCTATCTCACTTCCTTCTCCTTAACCAGCCTGTTGTGGTAACGGTCTTTTTATCTGCTGTTTGCAGCGCGTGGCACTCAGTCTGGAGGATGATGGCTATCCCTGAGGGAGGAGGGGGATGCAGCCTGCACCCCTGCGCTCCCATACTGGCCCCCTCCTCTCACCACAGCCTCTAGACCACTACAATGAGGCCAGTACAACGCAGAGGAGAAAAGAAAAGGAGACCTCATTTTGCCTCCCTGTTTTTAAAGAGCAGGGATGACATGTACACCTGTTAAAGCCCACCTCCATCTCCTACCGTCTCCACTGGAGTAACACTACTACCATTATTAGCTACTACTACTACTATTAGTTTAGTAGCCTCTGCTCCACTCCTCTCTTCTCTCTGCCTCTTGTTAGCACCAGTGCTACTCAAAATGCTGCTTGATGATGATATTGTCCATACTAACCTCATTCAGCTGTCTCAGTGCACTTTGTAAATAAAAGGATTTCTGGCTGCCGTGCAAGCAGGAGAAGGCGGCGTGCATCATTTTAAATTCCTCGTGCTTTCACTGTATTTATTTCTGTTGCGTTTGCTGTTGTAAATATGTGACCAGCACCTCTCAGTGCACAGCACGAAAGACAAGTTTGGAAGGATGGTGCAGTACAGTGGCAAGCAAGGACGCTGTATTTCTTCATTGTCATGTAAAGAGACCTTTTTGAAGGGGTTTGTTGCAGGGGGGTGTCATCCTTTTTCACACCTAGTCCCTCAAATTTGCCCTTTCACTTACTGTAAAGCTAAATATAGCCAAGGAGAGGAAAACTGATGAGGTCGTCGTACATTTAGAGGTGATTTTGGGGATAAAGGAGACTTTTTTCTTTCTTTTTTTTTTCCCTTTGCAATTGGAGGGTTTGTGCTACCAGAGGGTAGTGCCTCAAGGCTGAAAGCAGCAGGGTAGAAAAGGCAAAGGATTATGGGTAATCCCCTGGCCTCTGCCATCAGAGGTGTACATACAGTCAATAATGAACTTGGGATTGTTTTCCTGTTTGCACTGAGTAGCAAGAATCCCACATGTGTTTCTGAGTCTTCATTTGCATCTGCCAGCGTCAATATTCTAGCAGCGAGAACATATTCTTTTGAATTGATGCAGGGAATTGGATGTTAAATAGTTGTTTAGTGATCGGATTTAAAAACATGTAAGTGCATGCTGCACTTGCTGTATGGGAATCCTGGAGGAAATGAAGAGTGAGATGACAAGCTCATCACAGCAAGAAAACACAGAGGTGTTTGACTTTGAGTGACCCCTTAAACATCAGTCCCAGCTGGAGTTTTTTGTTTGTTTGTTTTTTGGGATGAGGTGGGGTGGGGGGCTACCTTTACTCCCCCTTTTTAACAATGCAGCTGTGTGTTTTCTGGATGTGATGCTGTATTTCTTATGTCTTGTCACCGTCTCTGTGCGGTGCGCAGATGAGTAACACACCGAGGCCGACTGAGCTGAGCGCTGATTTGAAAAATGGGACCTGATCTTCCTTGGCTTGCTTCGAACCAGCTTCCAGCCTATTGAATCAGTTGCGATTCATGCCAATGAATATTGTAATAATTGCTCATCTTGTGCTGGAATAGGGAATCACTAGAGGCCGCGATGACAGAATAGCAGAACTGTTACAAGTAGTCGAGGCAAATTGCCAGCGTTCTTATTCAGGACATCGTTTAGTGTCCTAATTGAAAATTTGACAGTTTTAAGCACAGTTAAAACACATTATATACTCTGTAAGGCAGTTTTGGATGGTCTAAACTATAAATACATGAAACACTCGTCTTCCATTCTTGCCTAATGAATCTGATCAATGCTGCATGTAAGATCCTACATATTGGACTAGTAAATCCAATATGACTAAATAACACACACACACACAAGTTCCCAATGCAAATGTTAAAGTCTTCCATCCTAGACTCAGTACGGTCTCAGATTATGTATTCATGCAACAGTTGATTAATGACGGTTATTATTCATGGATTTCACTATTTCTTGGAAGGCTTAGCTTCAGCGTAGAAGCTCAGATAACCACGAGGGAGGAACAGAAAGGCAAGGAAAACAAAGATGAAAGGTGGTGTAGGGCTTGACTGCCAGAATTTATACGCCGCCATATGTGAGCAGGTTTGTACTTGGAAGATGAACGGTGGGTCGTTTGTTTTCCCGGATTTCTGCCAGTGTTGGCATCGCCGTATTCTGACAGTCGCTCCTCTCGCCTCCCTCGAAAGGATGGCACTCTCTCCTCTCAGTTTATGAAGCACAGTTGTGTGAACTGTGTGTGACAAGTAGCAAGCTAGACAGGTAAATCGTAGTCCTCTCCAGCAGCGCGCTCCCCCTACATCCATCTAACGGAGGAGGATCGAGCGCAAGGGGGAGGCCATCTCCCTTCATCTTCACCTTGTACAGATGAAGAAAAATGTAATGCACTGCACAGTGGGGAAGATTGGGACTCCACTCAGCATGACGTTAGACTGGTTTGTTAGTTTCCACCAGTGACTGCTTTTTAGGCCTTTAAGAATTGACATATATTGAACAGATTTGATTAAACACTGAAAACAATGATGTAGATTAGCCACTGCAGTTTTCATGCGTATAGGATCCAGTTCCCAAAGGAGAGATTAGGTAGTGATGGAAAAATCTGGATGTAAGCTATCTTTGTGAATTTAAGATTAAATAAATCACAGCTCCCTGAGCTGAGTCAGCTCTGCGTGCCAACACTTTCCTTCATGTCCATGTTTGCTTCAGGTCTAATCGAGTTCCATGCTGGAGGTGGGGGGTGCAGGTAGGAGAATAAATTGCTTATTTATTGAGGTGTAGGAAACTTATTATGGCTACAGTGTGAAGACAGATTGGCTGGTCCACTGTGTGGTCACCTCAAGAACATTCGTCTATTCTGAAGGACATTGAAAGAAGTCCGGAACAGTTCTTTGTCTGTAACTATTCAAGGTAGTAATTGTAGTGGCAATGGGGGGCTTACTGTGACCATAGGCTCTCTAGACATCTGCTTCACTGTTGTTCCATATTTACAAGACTATTAAGGGACTAACCACTGGTGTGATGTCGGCTATATCAGCTTTTTTCCTCTAGGTCAGATAAGCTTAGAGTGCACTGGGTCACTATTTGTTTTTTAGTTCAGTGTTGATCTAGTAATCGCTGCTTTAGAGAACAAAGTGCAACATTATAAACGATACTGTGAGTTCTTTAACAATTAATGGGGAAATATACTGCACTAAAATGAACTTTTTCCTTGTAGACTGTGTTTACTGAATTGAAAATGTTGATGTACGTCTAAAAATGTCTTGCTAGTAAACTTGAAATCTTTGAGAAAAATGAGTTAATTAAATGAGTTGGTCTTGGCATTGTTGTGTTGTATGGATTTCTGAGTTACTGGAACTCACTACCTTTTGTTGAAGGAAGAAAACAGGGTACATTTGTTCTGGTGAAGTGAACGCTTTGCTATTTTACTTTTAACACAGAATCAATGCTGTCACCTAGAAATGACATTTATATGGTACTTAATACTAAAATGTTATCTGAAAGGCCGATTTTATTGGTTGATGTTGCATAGTTTGTCCACTAGAGGGCGCGTCGCAACTTCCCTGTTGGCGGTACTGCCACACACGCAACAAGCAGCAGATCCAAACAACATCAGGCAGTGTGTAAATGAGTAAACAACTACATATCAGCTGATATGAGTTTATCAAATTTAAATCAGCAATTTTGACTATTGGTTTTAAGAATTAAGAATTCTATATCGTTCAGACGCTTGTAGATGCTAGGTTGTTTTGTCTTTTTGTTTTGTTTGTCTTTGAAGGAGAATACATTATGGTTATATACTAGAATTGGCAATCAGATGTTCAAGGTGAACAGATGGCATACAAAACAACAGAAGAGCTATTTTCCTTTCTGTTTTAGAGCTTTTAGTTGACTGCTGCTCAAACAGCTCTCACCTACAGTCCAAATAGAAACCAGAGCTAATATTTACATATATCATATCAGAACTATATAAAAGGACTAATATGGTCCCTTTATATGTATAGATGCCTACAGCTACTACATATAAAATGTGTTGCTAGAGACTGTGTTTTGCTTCAGTGTAGTTTCTAGGTGACAGGATTGAAATAAATATATGTTGTTATTTTAACTATGTAGAATGCATACTGTTTACACCAGCAAAAGCATATGTATAGGCATATTTATAATATTTAACTCCTTGATATTTAACTCTATTTAACTCGTTCACTGATTGAGAAAACAAATATTCAGAACAATCCTAATGGACATCTTAAGTGCATAAACTGTGCAAATTGTTACTAAATCGAGGGAGGAAGTTGTTGCTTGTTATCAGCGTAAATAGTAAATACTAACAGTCCTGATAACCCCGATACAGTCTTCCTGATCTGTGCTCTCCATTTTATCGTACTGTTGCTTGTCTTTTCCTTTTCTGAGCGGAGACCTTACGTTGCTTTAACCACAATGCTCTTCTCACATCGCTCCACCGCTTCATCTCCTCGAGCACTGTATCAAATGTAATTCCAACTGTGAGTTTTAAAGTGTTTCTTTGGCTGTCGCACTGTTGAATTTTAGCTTCGAGGGCAAAGTCCACGCTGTTGTTTCTGTGCACTCTCATTCGCTTGCAACCCTCTCATCTTCATCTCACCCATGAACATCTTTCCTTTGGCAAGGGCTCTCAGTCTTTGGGTAGACAGGCACACAGTGGAAGAATTAAAGAAAAAGAAAACACTGGAGGAAATAACCTGAAACAACAACAAAAATAATAAGGAAGTCCCCAGAGATAGAAAGAAAAATGTGAACCAGCAAACCGGTGAACAATCACACTCAGCTTGGAGAAGCGGCCTCCCCCTTGAGCTACAGTTTTGGACTGTGGAAGGAACCCTCAGTGACTCTACTTGGATGGCACTTAGCTTTTGTTGACCCAGTGACTTTCCTCGATACACTGACTCCTCTTTTTGTTATGTGGGGAGGTTTTTTTTGGACTGTGTAAGTGAGTTGTAGTTGTTGCTCTCCTCCTTTCTCTGTCTCTCCCTCTCTATCTCCTCATCAGACTATTTCTAGTTTCATGTGTAATCTACTTGATGTTTGATTACTTGAAGGGGCAGCGTTCAGTTGCCTAGATTTTTCGAGCACTCTGTGTAAAATGAAGGCTTTCGGGAAAGAAGGTGATCTTTGTGTAAATCTTTTCATGGCTCGGGATGATGATGATGATGATATGTACAGGGGGAATGTTTTGATACGTTTTTATGGTCCTTCCACAGTCAAACAAGATGAAGAAATTGAAATAAAATCTAAGGCTCCAGATTTTTTTTTTTTTTTTTTTTGCAAAACTGTCCACCTACATTTTCTCAGAAATCTTGCTGATATATCTTTGTCTGCAAGGAAAGATAAAAAAAAAAAAAAGAAAAAGAAAAGGGAAAGGGAAAAAAAAACATTCGGGCCTCTAACCATTCCTCAGCCATAAGACAGGCATTTTTTCTTTATGCTGTTTGTTGCACAAAACTTTTCAAAAAGCCTTCTGCACTGTGTAAAGAAATAACGTTCTTTGTAAGGGAGGAAATAAAAGTGTGGTGGGGTTGGGGCTCAAGGGGGGTGTCCAGTGAGTGGTACAGTCCAGTGGTTTTGAATCCTGACTTGTAAATAATACGTTTTCATACTGCAGAAATCTTTTGATAATGTTTTAAATGTATCTGTAAAAACAACAACAGCGGCAAAAAAACGGAGAAAAAAGATGTACATAAACTTCTGGGGTAAAAGGAGTGTAGACGATGTATGAATTTATTTGTACACACGAGCACTGGATTTCTTTACTACTTGATTGTAACTAAAATTTAATAATCTGCCAAAGTGTTCCTGTATTACTTTCACTTCCATTTGTTCGTTTCTGTTTTGCTTTCCTGCTTTTTAACAGCAATGCGGATTTTTAGAGTTTCCACTGTATTTAATTCTGTTTAAATTTAATTCGTCTTTTGTTAGTTAGTTTTTTTTTTTTTTTTTGGGGGGGGGGGGGGTATTTTGGGGTTTTTTAAAGTGGGGGTGGGGGGGGAAGGAGGAGGAATCATTTTAATTTATTGGTGCCTTGTTTTGTGCTCCTGTACACTTCTACTCTGTTTTTCTGTCTTCTGTGTCTGTTTGAGGGAGGGGGTGGGGGCTGGGTGGTTAACTGGGGCGGGTTGTTGAGGGGGGGGGAGTGTTGACAACTTAGCAACTTCTGTACTTACATTGAATATCTGTACTGTATGCCAAAATGGTCTCACTCACGTTTCTATGAAATCAAGCTGTTGATAAATATCTCTATATATTGATATATTAAATTTATAAAAACTGTCCAACCCTTTAGTGTGAATACTGTTTTCATTTGTATTTGTTTGTCTTTCTGTATGGGCTGACAACTTGTGCAGGCTGTGAAAGCTACTGTAGGTTGCAGCATAATTTATTAATCAAATTTATTACTCTCACTCTTCTTTGCAACTTTTCCTAACACTAGTTTCATCCATCCATTCGCTTCCGCTTATCCTTCTCAGGATTGCGGGGGGCGCTGGAGCTTATCCCAGCTGTCATAGGGCGTGAGGCGGAGTACTCCCTGGACAGGTCGCCGGTCTGTCGCAGGGCTAACACACAGAGACAGGCAACCATTCGCACTCACATTCACTCATTCAAAAGTAAATGTCTTAAAACATCTTGACTCTAGGATTAGAAAACTTTACTGAGGATTAATGTGCAGCTCCAAAAAGTAAATAAAGGAACACTTAGAAACACATCAGATCATGCTGGATGTCTATACTGATGTGAACTGCGTAATGTGTTAGGAATCAAAGGATGCCACATGGTTTAATGGCATCCCAGGTGATTCTTTTTTGGTTTTTGTGGGTTTTTTGGCCCTCACATGCTTGTATGCATGCCTGACAATGCTGGTGTGACCAGGGTATCGCCAACCTCTTGGATAGTCTGCAGTGCAACCTGGCAATGTTGGATGGATCGAAACATCCCAGTCAGTGGTATTAATACCCTTCCTGCAGTAACTGCATGCATGCTCTCGCCACACGGGGACAGGTATTGTTGTACAGGAGGAATCAATTGGAACAGAGTAGTGTTTGAATAGTACAGGGCGTCAGTGGTAGACCTGACAATTCTGCACAGGGCCTCCTAAAACTCTTTTTTTTTTTCACACCAGTGACCTGCTGGAGGTCATTTTGTCACACTAGTAGTGCTCATTTTGTTCCTCCTTGAACAAAGGTCCAAATACCGCTCCTGCTAAGGGGTTAAGGATCTTCTGAAGCCTGTTCCAGCTCTCCTAGAGTAACTGTCTGTCTCCTGGAATCTCCTCCATGCTCTTGAGACTATGTTGGGAGTCGGACTACGTGTGCAACCTCAGCAGGGTTCAGATATTGCCTCATCCTCCCAACAGAGACAGTGACCCTAGCCAAATGCAAAACTTGTGAAAAAACAGCCAGAAACAATCATTAGGGACAAAATCTCAGTGACCTCCACCTGTAAAACAATTCCTGTTTTGGGGGTTGTCTCATTGTTGCCCCTCTAGTGCACCTGTTTTTAATTTCAATAACAACAAAGCAACTGAAACAAATTTTAAAATGACCCTGTGGTTTTAGGACAATAAATCATCTTTCTGCAAAAACAGCACTTGCCAGAAAATTTAAGTGCTTATAATCAAAGATGTTTTTCTAACCACCAGGTATAGTAGGACTGCGAGAGTATATAGACAGACACTACAGTGAATTCACATACACAGGTCATTTGGATGTACTCTGTTGATTATACAGTACGGGTGTAGTAAAGAAGTTACAGCTTTGAGTCATGGCAGAACTCCCCAACCCGCCCACCCAAAATGTGTTTCTGGCTCCTGCCAGCTTGTTCAGGAAAACTGAGTATTTCTAGTGAGGTTTTTTTTTAACTGTGCTAAGTAACATTTATTCTTCATTCACATAAAGAGTGTACAGTGTACACCAGGAGTTGTATAAGTCAAAGACAGAAATTTGGTCGACTGAATTGAATAAAATTGAATGCAATTCTGAGCTAAATAAGCAGATTCTTTAGAAAGGGTTTACATCAGTGTCCTCAGGGTGTGCTTTTATGACTTCTATTAAATTTTATTGTCCAGAACAGAAAATAATGCGCTGTGATCAACGATTATGTGCAGACCTTTATGGTCAAAACATGTTGTCTCAAACTGAGCCAAAAGCAATGAGACGTTTTGTGTTTTTGGCGTTTTCTTTTAGGGCATTGAGTTCACTCAGTGCAGATGCTTTGCATTTGATATATTTACTTTGACAACTCATTTGAGAAATGAGTTCCATGCTCTTTCACTTCACTTCTTTTGTTGTCTAACCAGCACTCCCATCAGGATGTGGACCTGCCATGCCTTTGATATCAAAGACCACTTCACTTCCAGCATAGGTATGAGTTAGTGATTAATTCAATATCATTTATACAGCACCAAATCACAACAACAGTCGCCTCAAGGCGCTTTATATTGTAAGGTAGACCCTACAATAATACATACAGAGAAAACCCCAACAATCATATGACCCCCTATGAGCAATCACTTTGGCGACAGTGGGAAGGAAAAATTCCCTTTTAATAGGAAGAAACCTCCGGCAGAACCAGGCTCAGGGAGGGGCGGGGCCATCTGCTGTGACCTGATGGGGTGAAAGAAGGAAGACAGGATAAAGACATGCTGTGGAAGAGAGACAGAGATTCATAACAAGTATGATTCAATGCAGAGTGGTCTGTTAACACATAGTGAGTGAGAAAGGTGAATGAAGAAGAAACACTCAGTGCATCATGGGAATCCCCCCGGCAGTCTACACCTATTGCAGCATAACTAAGAGAGGATTCAGTCTCCTGATCCAGCACTATATGCTTTAGCAAAAAGGAATGTTTAGAGATAAATAGTATTGCCTATGGCCACCTAAAATAAAACAAAATGAAATAAGCTTGAAAGAAGGGGTTTTGTGTGTCCTAAAGGGTGTTAAAACCTCCAAACATCTTTTTTCTCCTTTCTTTTCTATGTGCTAAAATATATATGATACATGGACACTGGAGATACTTGCTCTTTGTCCATGTTGTCGGGCTCACAGAGAAAAGAAAAAGACAAGTTTTTCTAAAGGTTAGCAGGAATGATCGGGTAAAATGGACTTGACTGTGTAATGGGGGGAAGGAAAGGAGATAGGGGACTTTTCTAGTCTATGGAGACATTTGTGGAGTGACATTTCACTCGGAGTTTGATGGATGAGCCAGCAAAAAGAGTTGGCACTATTTGGCCTAAGAGTTGTTCCGGCGTTGCTGTTGCTCTTCATTGAGGATTCAACCTGTGTTTGAAATGTGTGTTTTAAATCAGCTCTTGGCCTCGAGAAGACTTTGATTTAAAAACAAGTGTCCTTGGCATAACATTAGTCAGGATTGTTGACCGCCACCTTGAAAACCACAACATGCTGAGACTTTCCATGGCTAGATATCAATTTGGCAGGAAACAGTAACATTATGACTTTCCTGCTTTCCCTTCTTTGGGTTTTGTGATTACTCCCCTTGCTGGAGTGGGCGCTGTCTTAGCTTCTCATTAGTTTATCTCAAAATTCTCACACTCTTAAATAAAGAGAGAAGAGGCCACGCAAAACTGATCCAGGAACACAAACAGGATTTTTCCATTGATCTTTTTGTTACTAATGCACCTGGTGTCTCTAAGGCCTTTATTTTATTATATAAAATTCCAGAGGCGCATTGCTAAGATAAAACAATCATTACACAGCTAAAGCTTTCTGTGGTCCCCTGGGGATTGGCGCTGATTCCAGTAAGGGCCAGAAAGTGGGAAGAAGCCTCAAACAATTAGCCAGTCTGTCACAAATTGACACATTAATGCATGTGGGAAATTTAAACCTTTTATATTCATCCACCTAAAAGCAGTCCGTCTACTTTCATGGTGGAAAGAGGTAGAAAATCCAGATTTTTCAACACTATCCACACTACTAAAGAACATATTAATTTTCTCTGTTTGACCTGCTAGAATCCCTCGAGCAGTCGACTTTCACAGCACTGTGGTGGCAATCCAGCCTCACTCCACACCTGCAAGCTACCGCTCTCATTTTCCCTCTCTCTCTCTTCAACTATTTCCCTCTCCTCTGCTAAATGGAGCTCATGTCGGACTCTATTAGCTACCATTCGGAGTTAGTAGGGCATCCAGGTGTCTGAGTGCAAAAATCTCCTCTCTCCACCTGTCACTTAAAATGAATAAAATATTTGGGGTGCCTGGAGTGACACCTGTACTTATGAAAATGAAGTAGCACAGCTGACCTCAATGTCTAACCTCCCTTGCTCTCTCTGGAAAACTGTTTTGTCTGAAATTTTGGCAAAATTTTAGGTACAGATTTCCTGAAGTATCTTTTCAAACTGAATTCTTTAACATCAAATCATTATGTAGTTGTGCTAGTACTCTGTGTGCCTGCACAGTACATTTAAAATGAAACAATGACGATATTTTTTAAATGTTCCACCTTAATTTCATTGCTAACTGGTGAGGAATTACAGCCATGTTTCCACACTGAGGACAGTTCAGTCAAAAGATGCTTTTATGAACGGGAGTGCCCCACTTAGTGACTGTTTATGAATTATTGCAGACAAATACACTGAATCTGATTGTGGAGTCAATTCCAGATTTGAAACTGCAGCTGTTAAACCATATGAGGCAGTCAAAGGACCTGTTAATGTAAATGACAAAGATATACTGCAAAAACAAAACATCAGAGAGACAGTGGAAACATTTGGAGTGTCTGAATGAGCACATACGCGACAAAATGAAACGCACACCTTGTCATAAAGACCTAGACATCCATGGAAGATGCAAAGAAATCCTTTTTCTCTCCAGCAGTTAGTCATAGCATTATCTATATCTGCAATGAAGAGAAGACTCAGTGAAGAAGTGCAAATAAAGAGGGTTCACAACAACAACAAGTCTTCAAAGGCTTCACGAATTAAAATCCCAGAAACATCTTTAAAACCCTGGACCTGCTTTCTTTGGACAGACAAAACAACCTGTATAAGTATGACAGCAAGAAAAAGCATGTTTATGAGCTTAAGTTAGCCATTATTTCTTTAGGCAGGCTGTATGCTTTGCTGCCCCTACTGGCACTCTGCTAATGTCTGACCCCAAAAGGTACCCTGTGCATACTTTGGCTAAGGTTTTGACTCAACAGCAGCATCTGGCACAGATGGCAGGAACACAACAAGACCCAGGCTGCTAATCTGATTGCCTCTTTCCAACCAAAGACCAACTAATCTGCTCTTTTATTTTCAGATCACACACTTGGAAACATAGTGACACACTGCTGGATCTGTGTGCTTACATTTCACTAGTAACTCTCTTTTGATTATTCTACGTTACTGCCTGCTCTTGCTCAGCTCCCTTATTTCTTCTCCTCTAATTATCATCCTGTCTTCCATTGTTTCTGCCACTGAGAAGCAGGTTTATGGTGCTCCTGCGTGAGAATAATTTCACAGGATTAACAATTGAAGTGTTTCACAGCCATCGCATTAAAACTTAATTGTAAAGAATCATGCTTTTCAGCCCTTTCAATTTGCTTCAGTTTATCCCCTCATATCCTTCCCCGTGCTTTCCCTCTTGCGCCGTCTTTCACCCTGGTCTCTCTTGGTCCATTCCATTTTACCTCCATCAGCGTTTTTGCTGCTTCCTACTTTCCCGCCGTGGCATCATTTGTTGCAGTGGTAAGGTGTTTCTGCTTTGGGAAGCTTGCTTTTAATATGCCACATCTGGCCTCATAAAGTTGTTGCGATGAAGTCTGTCTCTGTTTAAAAATGCAGTGAACACACAGCCGCCCCTCTGCCACTGTCTCCCTCCTCCCTCTGCCTCATGGATGACAGTTTCTATTATCTCCCGGATAATAAGTTGCACAGATTAGCCATGCGGGCAGACAGGGGAGCGGGGATATGGCATAGCACGTGTGTGCATTTGTGTGTGTGTTTTTTGTGATTGTATTTGTGGATTTCTGATTAACCGCTTGTGCAGCTCTCAGTATTTGTCTTTTCCATCTCTGTGTTCATGGATGTCCTCCCAGCTGGATGTGTACATGTGTCTCTCTGTCTAACTACATGCAAGTATGTGTGTTTCTGTCTGAGTGTGAATGTGAGTGTGTGTGTGTGTGTGTGTGTGCGTGTGTGTGTGTGTGTGTGTGTGCGTGTGTGTGTGTGTGTGTGTGTGTGTGTGTGTGTGTGTGTGTGTGTGTGTGTGTGTGTGTGTGTGTGAGAGAGAGAGAAGAGAGAGCTACCGTGCCTGCAGTGGGACACGCGAGAGGAGGAGTTGATGGGCTAAGTGCCATTACCAGATAATTACAGCTAAAAGTCTCTAACGAGGACGGCTCATCATTATGGTGCTGGCAGACAGAGAGGCCACAAAAAACATCTGCAATTCAGATTAGGAGCACTTGCATGTTCGCTTTATGTGTGTGCATTCACTATGTGCCTCCCTTGTTGTTCCTCTCTTCCTCTTGTCCTGTCCATGCGACAGATTCACATTTGAAATTTAAAAAAGAAAGGAAAAAAAACAGCCTCTTAGAGAGCATTTGCATGTGTGAGGGTGCACACACACACAAATATGAACATTGTACATCAGTTTAATTGGCTGGTAAGGGGCCTCTGTGTGAGTTGAGTTTGAGGGCATCCTTACTCTACACAGCGATGTCTGTAATGGGCTCACTCTTCACTCTCTGTGAGGGGCTTATCCTCCTCCTAAATGTGATCTGTGGTGCACACCCGCAGTCAGCAGCAGGAACAAGCGCATGTGTAAGATGGGGGTACATAAAAAGAACAAAGCTAATATTTTACCCTTTTGTCCTACAGATATTATATTTTGCATAATTGTGAAAAATTAATCTAATTATTATTTTTTGCCTGCTGGGAAAGGCGAGGAGGTTCAGATCCTGATAACAAAGGTTTATCTCTTAAGCCTTATCTTTGCAATCCACAGACCTCTAAATAGTTGCTGATGATTGTTTTTATTCATTATCCTTTATTATCCTTTATTACTACTCCAGTGGTTCACAAACTGTGGTACGCGTACCACTGGTGGTACTTGGGCTCCTTCTAGTGGTACGCGGGAAGTCTCCAGATTAAATAATATACCATGTTCGGACTGAGGGAACTTTTTTTTTTATGAAAAATTAAAATGTACAGCTCTGCTATCACTTCCAACATAAATTAAGACGGAAAACTAAACAGCAGTGACGTTTGTAGGGTTACTGGAGTTGGGCTAGCTGGTATATAATGATGTGCAATGTGGTGGCTAGCTACACAGCTATGTTAGCATAACATAAACACAGTGAAGCTGGAGGATGAACACTAACTTTTCCACTCAGTAAACGTTAACGTGAGGGTTCCCAAGGCTTAGGGATAAATGCAATCGCAGGATGCTGTAAACGGACCAAACTTCAGTCAGGAGAACAACTGAGATCCATCCACAATATGAGGTTAGTCATTAACTTACTGCTGCATGGGCTGGGCTGTAGTTACATCGTAATGTTTGAAAAACTGAGTTTTAAAATGAAAAGTGGTAATAAAAACCGAGAGAGGGTGACAGTGATCAATGCCTTTTTTATTTTCTTGTTTAGATTAACTAGAACAAGATACAAAGCATTAAAACATGTTAAAAACACAACAGCCTTAATAAACACAGAGTAGTTTGTTCATACGTCACCACTTAAAGACCAGATTTCCCACCTGCTGTGAATGTTTTAGTGCAGTACAATTGTTATTATTATAACTTGTCACATCCTGTTTACGACAGTTAAAATAGATAACATTTATATAAGAAATAAAATGGCCTCATATAAACTATATGTTGTTAAACAGGCCTATACTACTGTACTTTAATGTCGGTCATAAGGGTGGTACATTAAGAGCCATATATTTTATGAGGTGGTACTCGTCGTGAAAAGTTTGAGAACCACTGATCTAATCTTTAGCAGGTGTTAAAATATGGACATATGGCACAATGCAGTATGTCCCCTAGAGATAGGGTGATGAGTTCAGTCATTCAATGGCGGCTTAGATTAGAGCCACTGCTCCTCCACATCAAAAGAAGCCACTTGAGGTAGTTTGGGCTTCTGAGTAGGATGCCTCCTAGGCACCTCCTGGGTGAGATGTTCTGGGCATGTCCCACCAGGAGGAGGCTCCAGGGCAGACCTAGGACATGCTGGAGAGATTACGTCGCTCCGTTAGCCTGGGGAAAGGAAGGTCTGGACTTCTCTGCTTAGGCTGCTAGTCTAAGACCAGGTCCCAGACAACCGGAAGAGGATGGATGGACGGATTGATGTATGGGGACGGGATTAAGGGTGATGTTATGGTTATGCTAGGGTTAGGGTTAGAATAAGTCAGCAGGAAATGAAACTAAATTAATATAATGTTCTTTAAAATCGTGGACTATTGTGCGTATATTTGTGCACACGGGCAAAAGATGTTTGTGTAAAATGATTGCAAGCGGAACAACTCAAACACAACAGTACATCATCCACTACAGCTAAAAGCTTCATCACTCCCCGCCTCTCTGTTTGTAAAACAGCCATTTGTCTCCTGTAAAAACCAATCTCCAGCCTGATGTAATCAAATCAACCCAACTAAGTATTTTTATTGATGTGATTTTTTTTTCATGTGTCAATTGTTGGTATGATAAGAAAACTACCGTAATAGCAATAGATTTGATGTAATTTTTACACTAGCATATAATAGTCGGTCCAGCTCAGCTTTATTCACTTGCTGTCTCATTGTTTGTTTGCTGCAGCTGTATCTGGGAGAATGTGAACGGTAAAGAAGATGAAATAAAGAGCTTTTAGGGTTTGAAAGTCAGTCTTTAATTTATTATGCTTTGTAGCTGCCTTGTTTTAATGTCAACATTAAGCCATCGAAGGGAAATGCACTTTAAATGAGTTTATCACTTGTTTGATTTTCATTTCTTTTAATATCCATGAAACCGACACTTTAAAAGAGCACACTGCTTCCTCCATTAGTACAAATTAGATCATTTTCTGTACTGTGCCCTCACTTGTAATATAGAGTGATTATAATAGCTGTATTTTTCATAAAAATGTTTTGCCTAGAGTGACTTGATAATCTAACGAATCAATAAGGGAGAACATTTACAGCATTAATGGAATCAAAGACGAGGGAAAACCGAGTCTACAGTAATCTCAGGCAACAGCGCGAACAAAGGAATTTTTATTTTTTTTTAAGAAAAGAAGAATACAATGCTGATTGATAGCAGGTGTTTTCACACAGGCGTTGCCCCTGAGGAAATCAAGTGGTTAACATGGCTTATCATCAAGGTTATCCGATGATTGGCACTCCTAATTGTTCATTATGTTTGCTTCCACAAGTGGAAGAAAAGAACTCTGCTCTTCAGAGGAGACTGATTGCTGTGGAATATCCTGAAGCATTTGACATTTTGTCCCATCAAAATCATCAGCTGATCTTACTCTGACGGATGCACAGGATTAATATCAGAAATTTGTGTTGCCTGTTATAAACAGCGCATCTACTGCACTGTTGCTGTGCTGTAATAATGCTGCAGCTGAAGTTCCGATGTGAATATTAGTTTTAACAGTCATGGCTATTCCTTTATTTATTTCTAGACTCTATTAAAGTAGCTTTGCATCATTCACTTTGTTACGTCCCCACATGAAAGCTAGGCGAAGAGGGTGGGGGACAGTAACAGTTGGATCCGGGTGAAACAAAAAGAACACCAGGCAGAGGTAGTTAACACAAAATATATCTTTATTATAATCAATTAACTCAACAATCATATAAATAGTAACAACAAAAGGAGACAGCACCGCTGCTTTAATGATAAATCAGACAGGTCAACCCAAAGAGATAGTGACCACTTCGACAAAAGAAAACAACAAGGCTTCAACGGAAAAAGACAGCAACGCTGCTAGTAACAATACCCAGGCAGGCCAAACAAACTAATGGAGGCCGCCGTCACTTAAGGGAAAACACCACTCAGCTAAGAACTACTCACAAAGAGCCACGCACGGTGGGGCTGGTCACACACAGCAGGCCCTGCGACTCTGGGTGATAAGCACTGGACACAGAATGAGAAATACCAAGAGAGATTAAAGTCTGTTTAAATGCTCGGGATAAGAAGTTAGTTCCCTGGTCTGTTTGCACTGTTTTTGGGAGACCAAAGGTGATAAAAAACTTGATTAGCGCCTTAGTAATGTTTGCAGTGGTGATCCTCTGAAGAGGAATTGCTTCGGGGAACCGCGTGGACAAGCACATTATGGTCAATAAAAACTGATTACCTGCCCGTGTTCTTGGCAACGGACCAACACAATCGACCAAAACGTGTTCAAATGGCTCACCAACAGCAGGTATTGGACATAGTGGGGCGGGGGGCACAGTTTGGTTTGCCCACCAGTTGACACGTATGACAAGTATTACAATACTTCGCAACATCTTCCTTCATTGCCGGCCAGAAGAAGTGCTGCAGAATACGGTGATATGTTTTAGTTATCCCCAAATGTCCTGACCATGAATGGTCATGGGCTAATTGTAGCACGTGCTGACGCAAACTAGCCGGGACCACTATTTGTTGGGCTACACTCCAGTCCTCCCCTGGACTTGAGGTCCACCTGCGCATTAACAATCCATCACAAACAACAAACGTCTGCTTCCTGTCTCCTGTCGGACAATCACTCTCATCTATGGCGGCAAAACATTTGGCTAACGACGGGTACTCTTTCTGAGCGATAATAAGGGCCTCCCGTGTGAGGAGAGGGGGGCTGCGGGTTCAGGAGCAGGCTCAGCTACTTCTTGAGCCAGTTCCTTGGCGTCAGGACCCACCTCCTCCTCGGAGGGCATCACATCCTTTTCCAAAATAGAGCCGACCACTGACTCTGACAAGTCAACCACTTCTCCCTGCCGATGGGCGTGTGACCGGGTAAGAACACCTACAGGAAATACATCCGGGTGCTGCCGGCTTAAAACATCTGACAAAGGACTTGGGTCAGGAGTCTTTGTGACCTCTGGGGTAGGATAAACCTTCCCGCCTGCAATGTCATTGCCCATTATGAAATCCACACCATCAATTGGGAAGCAAGGACACACAGCTACAGGAAAAATACCACTTACTAGGTCACTCTGCACCCAAATTCGATGGAGGGGGGCAGGCACATAAGTCATTCCAACGCCTCTAACAACAACATCAGTGCCGCTGGCAGTCTTTTCATCAAAGGCAAGTGCACTGGCCAGTATGAGGGACTGTGAGCCACCTGTGTCACGTAAAATGGTCACAGTACGCTCATCTTCAGGCTCACCAGAGAGTGACACCGCTCCTTTGAAAATGAAGGGTTTAAAACATTCATCAGGAGTTTCAGTGCTAAGGGGTCTGCTAACAGGAGAAGTGATTTTAATCAGCCCTATCCCTTTTGGCTTACGTGGTGTTAAAGCTGGCTGTCTTCGCCTGTAGGCCTCGCAGTCTGCTATTGAAGCGCCAGATTTAAAACAGTAGAAACATTTCCGGTCTGACCTGGGACGAGGCACAGGTACCTCTCCCCTTGTGTCTTGCTCACCACTAGCCTTCACTAGTGTGTCGCATCGCTCATGCTTAACATGGATGAGTGTGAACTCGTCAGCCAGTGTCGCGGCCTGCTGCAACGTGGAGACCTTCTGTTCGTTCAGATATACTGCCATCGCTCGGAGATGCAGTTTTTAAATTCCTCAATGAGAATTAACTCCCGTACCGAAACTAGGTCTGCAGCTTTACAGGCCATACACCATCGGTCAAAGAGGACACTCTTTTCCCTCGCGAAATCCAGGAAGGAGCGCACCTGTCCAGCCGGACCAGGTGCGCTCGGGGGTTCTCGCCTTACAACCACCTTCTCCAACAACCCAGACACCAGAGCGGCCTTCAGCTCCGCTTTGCGTAGACCAGTGGAGACACTGATCCCGTAATATGTTGCCACCTCATGTGGATCCCTCTTCCTACAAACATCCAGCAGGGCAAGCGACGGCTCTGCCGTAAACCCAGAAATATCAAAAGTGGCCATGAAAACTCAAAACAACCTGCAAAACACAAGCTAACCACTAAAGGGCCACACAACACCTTCACCACAGAACCAAAAACAGGCAAAATAAAATGTGTTGTGTCAAGTCAACCATTAACTAAAATTCTGCCCACACTCCCCCCAGTCCTGCCTACTCAGAATTTAGCCTGACCTAGCTTCTGGAGCGTACCAGGCTCGAGGCCACTTTAAAGGCAAATCATCAAGTGTCAAAGGCACCGAAAAGCCTACCCTCAGAGAATTAATCCCCACCCGGGTTTGCTCCGAAAATAACAAAGGCAAAACAAAAAAACTAATGTCCGAAGGAAGCGCTCTGCGGTAGAGTATCACTTCCTGTTCCTGCTCAAACACAGTGGTGTTTCTGAGTAGCTTATTTGCTTAGCAATTTAATTAACAACTTTTAAATACATTCTTCTTTCATAGTATAATTTTCACGTGCTTCATCCGAAGCACACTTTCTGTGTACTCACTACCTAATTTATAGCCAAAGTATTCACTCACAGTCTCTGTACTGTTTCGCTAGCTTAGCTTAGCTCGTAGCCGACTCGTTAGCACCATGGCTACTTCACCTGTCCCTCCTGCACTTTCTTGCTCATTGTGTCAGATGTTTAGTTACTCCTCGGCCTCCTTTAGCAGTAATGATATCTGTAACAAATGTAGCATATTTGCAGCTCTGGAGGCCAGGATTACTGAATTGGAGACTCGGCTTCGCACCCTTCATTCACCTGTAGCTAGCCAGGCCCCTGTAGCTGGTGCAGCCGAAGATAGCATAGGCCCCGCTAGCTGTTCCCCGGCAGACCCCAAGCAGCTGGGGAAAGAGGGCGGCTGGGTCACGGTGAGGAGGAAGCATAGTCCTAAACAGAAGCCCCAGGTACACCACCAACCCGTTCATGTGTCTAACCATTTTTCCCCACTCGGTGACACACCCGCCGGGGGTCAAACTCTGGTAATTGGTGATTCTGTTCTCAGACATGTGAAGCTAGAGACACCGGCAACCATAGTCAATTGTCTTCCAGGGGCCAGAGCAGGTGACATTGAAGGAAATTTAAAACTGCTGGCTAAGGGTAAACGTAAATTCAGTAAAATCATAATTCACGTCGGCAGTAATGACACCCGGTTACGCCAATCGGAGGTCACTAAAATCAATATTGAATCGGTGTGCAACTTTGCTAAAACAATGTCGGACTCTGTAGTTTTCTCTGGTCCCCTCCCCAATCAGACCAGGAGTGACATGTTTAGCCGCATGTTCTCCTTAAATTGCTGGCTGTCTGAGTGGTGTCCCAGAAATGATGTGGGCTTCATAGATAATTGGCAAACCTTCTGGAGGAAACCTGGTCTTGTTAGGAGAGACGGCATCCATCCCACTTTGGATGGAGCAGCTCTCATTTCTAGAAATATGGACAAATTTATTAAACCCCCCAAAATATGACTATCCAGAGTTGGGACCAGGAAGCAGACTTGCAGTCTTACACGCCTCTCTGCAGCTTCTCTCCTTCTGCTACCCCCCCAAAAACCCATCTCCATAGAGACTGTGTCAGCTCCCAAACAGACAAAAAACAAACTAAAAACCAGCAACAAACAACTTAAACATAAACAATTACAAAGAAAGAACAATAAAGTATCCACATCTGAACCAAAGAGTAAAACAGTGAAATGTGGATTATTAAATATTAGGTCTCTCTCCTCCAAGTCTCTGTTAGTACATGACTTAATAATTGATCAACAAATTGATTTACTCTGCCTTACAGAAACCTGGTTGCAGCAGGATGATTATGTTAGTTTAAATGAATCAACACCCCCGAGTCATTCTAACTACCAGAAACCTCGAAGCACAGGCCAATTTTTCACACCAGCCTGTTAATTAATGAAAGACCAAGACAGACTTTTAATTCATTTGAAAGCCTGATGCTTAACATTCTCCATCCCAGCTGTGAAACTCAGAAACCAGTCTTACTTGTTATCATCTATCGTCCACCTGGGCCTTACACAGAGTTTCTGTCTGATTTCTCAGACTTTTTATCTGATTTAGTTCTGAGCTCAGATAAAATAATTATTGTGGGTGATTTTAACATCCATGTAGATGCTAAAAATGACAGCCTCAACATGGCATTTAATCTGTTATTAGACTCAATTGGCTTCTCTCAAAATGTAAAAGAACCCACCCACCACTTTAATCACACTCTAGATCTTGTTTTAACATATGGCATAGAAACTGAACATTTAACAGTGTTTCCTAAAAACCCTCTCCTGTCTGATCATTTCCTGATAACATTTACATTTACAATAATTGATTACACAGCGGTGGAGAGTAGACTTTATCAAAGTAGATGTCTTTCTGAAAGCGCTGTAACTAAGTTTAAGAATATAATCCACCCACTGTTATCATCTTCAATGCCCTGTACCAACACAGAGCAGAGCAGCTATCTGAACGCTACCCCAACAGAGGTCGATTATCTTGTTAATAATTTCACCTCCTCACTACGTACGACTCTGGATACTGTAGCTCCTGTGAAAACTAAGGTCTCTAATCAGAAGTACCTGACTCCATGGTATAATTCTCAAACACGTACCCTAAAGCAGATGACTCGTAATCTGGAGAGGAAATGGCGTGTCACAAATTTAGAGGATCATCATTTAGCCTGGAGAAAAAGTTTGCTGCTTTATAAGAAAGCCCTCCGCAAAGCCAGAACATCTTACTATTCATCACTGATTGAAGAAAATAAGAACAACCCCAGGTTTCTCTTCAGCACTGTAGCCAGGCTGACAAAAAGTCAGAGCTCTTTTGAGCCAACCATCCCTTTAACGTTAACTAGTAATGACTTCATGAACTTCTTCACAAATAAAATTTTTATCATTAGAGAAAAAATTACCAGTAATCATCCCACAGATGTAATATTATCTACAGCTACTCTTAGTACCATTGATGTTAAGTTAGACTCTTTTTCTCTAATTGATCTTTCTGAGTTAACTTCAATAATTACTTCCTCCAAACCTTCAACGTGTCTTTTAGACCCCATTCCTACAAAACTGCTCAAAGAAGTCCTGCCATTAATTAATTCTTCGATCTTAAATTTGATCAACCTATCTCTAATAATCGGCTATGTACCACAGGCCTTCAAGCTGGCTGTAGTTAAACCTTTACTCAAAAAGCCATCTCTAGACCCAGCAGTCTTAGCTAATTATAGGCCAATCTCCAACCTTCCTTTCATATCAAAAATCCTTGAAAGAGTAGTTGTCAAACAGCTAACAGATCATCTGCAGAGGAATGGTTTATTTGAAGAGTTTCAGTCAGGTTTCAGAGCTCATCACAGCACAGAAACAGCTTTAGTGAAGGTTACAAATGATCTTCTTATGGCCTCTGACAGTGGACTCATCTCTGTGCTTGTCCTGCTAGACCTCAGTGCAGCGTTCGATACTGTCGACCATAATATCCTATTAGAGCGATTAGAACATGCTGTAGGTATTACAGGTACTGCACTGCAGTGGTTTGTATCATATCTATCTAATAGACTCCAATTTGTGCATGTAAATGGAGAGTCCTCTTCACACACTGAGGTTAATTATGGAGTTCCACAGGGTTCAGTGCTAGGACCAATTCTGTTTACATTATACATGCTTCCCTTAGGCAGCATCATTAGAAGACATAGCATACATTTTCACTGTTATGCCGATGACACCCAGCTCTATCTGTCCATGAAGCCAGATAGCACACACCAATTAGTTAGACTGCAGGAATGTCTTAAAGACATAAAGACCTGGATGGCCGCTAACTTTCTGCTTCTTAATTCAGATAAAACTGAGGTTATTGTACTCGGCCCTGAAAATCTTAGAAATATGGTATCTAACCAGATTCTTACTCTGGATGGCATTACCTTGGCCTCCAGTAACACTGTGAGGAACCTTGGAGTCATTTTTGACCAGGACATGTCCTTCAACGCACATATTAAACAAATATGTAAGACTGCGTTCTTCCATTTGCGCAACATCTCTAAAATTAGAAATATCCTGTCTCAGAGTGACGCTGAAAAACTAGTTCATGCATTTATTACTTCCAGGCTGGACGACTGTAACTCATTATTATCAGGATGTCCAAAAAACTCGCTGAAAAGCCTTCAACTAATCCAAAATGCTGCAGCAAGAGTCCTGACAGGGACTAGAAAGAGAGAGCATATTTCTCCTGTTTTGGCTTCCCTTCATTGGCTTCCTGTTAAATCCAGAATTGAATTCAAAATCCTGCTCCTCACATACAAGGTCTTAAATATTCAGGCCCCATCTTATCTTAATGACCTTGTAGTACCCATATCACCCTATTAGAGCACTTCGCTCTCGCTCTGCAGGCCTACTTGTTGTTCCTAGAGTATTTAAAAGTAGAATGGGAGGGAGAGCCTTCAGTTTTCAGGCCCCTCTTCTGTGGAACCAGCTTCCAGTTTGGATTCGGGAGACAGACACTATCTCTACTTTCAAGATTAGGCTTAAAACTTTCCTTTTTGCTAAAGCATATAGTTAGGGCTGGACCAGGTGACCCTGAATCCTCCCTTAGTTATGCTGCAATAGACGTAGGCTGCCGGGGGATTCCCATGATGCATTGAGTTTTTCCTTTCCAGTCACCTTTCTCACTCACTATGTATTAATAGACCACTCTGCATTGAATCATATCTGTTATTAACCTCTGTCTCTCTTCCACAGCATGTCTTTTATCCTGTCTTCGTTCTCTCACCCCAACCGGTCGCAGCAGATGGCCGCCCCTCCCTGAGCCTGGTTCTGCCGGAGGTTTCTTCCTGTTAAAAGGGAGTTTTTCCTTCCCACTGTCGCCAAAGTGCTTGCTCATAGGGGGCCATATGATTGTTGGGGTTTTCTCTGTATCTATGAAGCGCCTTGAGGCGACTTTTGTTGTGATTTGGCGCTATATAAATAAAATTGAATTGAATTGAATTGAAAGAGCAAATGCTCAGCTAGACACTCCCTGTGCTAGCCGGGGAGAGCAGCAGCTAGTCAAATGACCCTCACACAACACACAAACACCTGTTCACACTCGTAATAAACTCAATTCCTTTCATTCCGATCTCGGATGAGCCCCCACTTTGTTACGTCCCCACATGAAAGCTAGGCGAAGAGGGTGGGGGACAGTAACAGTTGGATCCGGGTGAAACAAAAAGAACACCAGGCAGAGGTAGTTAACACAAAATATATCTTTATTATAATCAATTAACTCAACAATCATATAAATAGTAACAACAAAAGGAGACAGCACCGCTGCTTTAATGATAAATCAGACAGGTCAACCCAAAGAGATAGTGACCACTTCGACAAAAGAAAACAACAAGGCTTCAACAGAAAAAGACAGCAACACTGCTAGTAACAATACCCAAGCAGGCCAAACAAACTAATGGAGGTCGCCGTTAGTGATGGGACGTTCTGTATCGAGGCTTCGAAGCGTGTGTCGAGTAATGAGGGGGCGTTTCCGCGAAGCGCGTATCGAGGCTTGCTTCATTTATGGGAGGAGCTGAAAATGATGACGTCCGAAGCCTCGCTGCCTGGCTGTACCACGTGACTGGTTCAGGAAGCGGTTCGAACTTTGCCGCGAGATATGACAGCGATATAAACCCCTCAGACTTCATTCAAAAATGTGGGTGTTTGATGGAGAGTTGCGGTTAGTGAGAGTTTGGAGACCGTTTGGAGGTTTATGAGAGTGAGGAAAGTCAGGAGAGAATGGAGCCAGCTAAGAAGAGGAGGATGTCCTCCCCTGTGTGGGAACATTTTGATCTTATTCCTCCCAACAAGGTATGTAAATTTCTACAGAAGATGTATTTTCATGATACTGATGGTGCAATACAATTTATGTTGAGCTGTCTTGACTTTTGTACAAGGTGAAGTGTTTGCTATGTGCCAGGGAGCTGGGATATAACAACAACACCTCATCCATGCTTAGGCACTACAGAGCTTTGCATGAGAATAAGGGGGACACCGATTGTGGAGCAAGACCAGGTGAGCCATCAAATGCAATGATAATATAGGATGCAGTAATGTTACTAAATGATATAACAATATTATACAACTGTTATAAGTTACGTGTGTGATATTTATATTTGTGCTTTATCTTTATTGTCTTTCCTCAGGAGAACAATCTCAAATAGATGAAGACCTAGTTAGCATGGTGATTGAGGACTCCCAGCCATTTAGCATTGTGGAGGACAAAGGATTCAAAAGATTTGTTAAATCATTAAATCCTAGCTATGTTCTCCCCACTAAAAAGGTCATAAAAGCAGTGAAAATTTAGTTTTTACAGAATAAAATGTGAACAGGCAGTGTGTAGCTGTCCATACCTCAACGTTACAAAAGCACAACTACTGTCCACACCCCAACCACACCTCACCTCACAGTAAATGATCATTTCCATTTCAAGCATTTCCAAATAATCATTTCCCATACTGCCACTATAAATATACACAGTATACTGCCATCACTACAATATACATGTTTTACACACTCCTTTTGTTGTTGACATTTACAGGCTGTGTGCAAAATGCCACACTCTTCAAATTCATGCCAGCTATTATTTTTACGTCCAGTAGGTGTCCTGCTAGAGCAAATGAAGCTTCATGAAGCTTCACGTTGGGGTGAACCAATTGGATGAAAAGCTTCAGTGCTTCATGGGGCTTCATCTGCCCATCACTAGTCGCCGTCACTTAAGGGAAAACACCACTCAGCTAAGAACTACTCACAAAGAGCCACACACGGTGGGGCTGGTCACACACAGCAGACCTTTTCCATACCTAAACCAATCTCACACACTGACCAGCACAAAAGAACTCCACCAGAAGCCTCTCCCACACCTCCACACTGCTCTTCTCCAGCTTATATCACCTCTGAGGGTAATTGGTGGTAAACGAGGGCAGATGAGCAGCAGGTGTGTCCTAAAGGAGAAGGCAGGGGCAGAGAGAGACAAGGGGAGGGGCAAGAAAGAAGGAGGAGGAGAGGGAGAAGACAACACCACGCCCACACACTCCCACAGCCTCACAGGATGTAACACACAGTTAAAACATATTCATTATTTAGCTTCTTCAAATCATTTGTGAAGCCCCTGATGTTGTCCACTGTCTAAAACCATCCAACATTTTCCTCTGATTGGCTGCACCTCACAAACATAAGGTGTGGGCAGCAGGTAGTAATAATACTATGCTAACACTAAAACTGCAAGGGAAATATGACGTAATTTTCAATCATGAAGGTCATAAGAAAGCTAACTAATTCAGACATCGAACACCAAATTAATTAATTAATTAAAAAAGCCAATCATATTTTTGAAAAATGAGATGCAAATTATCTTTAAGAGATCAATAAGAAAAACTGTTTGTGGCTGAGCAATGAAACACTGGGAAATGAACGTCTCAGCTTGCTCTTCTTCGTCCTGTGTGAGTGTACTGTGGGGTTATACCGCCATCTGCTGGCCACTGCTTTTATTTCACAGTCCAACGCTGTTGGTGCTGAGCCCCTACATTCGAAAAACAGACGGGAATATGAGCACATTGTGTTTCGGGAAAAAGGGGGAAAAAATAAGAATGGGTGTACCACTAAAATATGCATATCTTAAAAATCCTATTTTAAAGTTTTTATGCACTGTTCAATTATTATTTTTAAATCACGAACAGATACATATTTTAGTTAAATAGCAACCAAAGTGTTGGAGCTGTTTTCTCAGTTGATTGAAAATATTTTTTCAGCCCATAAAAAGTTAAATGGGCTGAAAAACCAAACCATGGGAAGAGCAAATAGGTAAGTCATCTAGACCAGATGATTATAGATTATCTTCATAATTGCCTGTGTCTCTTTCTGGGAGTAGCTGCAGCACACCTGAGCAGGCCAGGCGCAATATATAGCATTCAGCCATGGCTGAATACTGATATGCTGACAACTGTTTATACTATTTGGGTTTCTTTATTTTATTTTATTTAAATGCAGCCTGTGTGTCATCTCCCTCTTTATATCACATACAGCTGTGTTGTGATGATACAAAATACAATATTATATAATATACAATATTAAAAGTAAATACTTGTCACGGTTTGGCAGGGCAAACTGTGGGGGTGTAGCACCTGGAGTCCCAGGCTTCTACCGTTCTACCTTTAAAAGCCGGAGAGCAGTCAAATGCTGGAAGTGGAAGATATGTATATTAGGTTGTTACCTAGGAATTCTGGAGGGAGGGGAGTGGGGGTGTGTGATTGAGGGGGTGGGGGAGCTGCTAAAAGCTGTGAACTTCCCTTCTGTGTTTCATCTTGATGCATTCTCAATCATCCAGGGAAATAAATCTCCAAAAGTCACCAACTTGGAGTGTTTCAGTTTGCCATCTTAGGGAGAAATCAACACACATGGGTGTATTTCCTTTGTTGCTGAGATTTATTGATAAAAACAGTACAAAAAACCAACCATTTGTACACATATTTACAAATAATAATAAAAAGCGAGTGAGTACATTACAACATTTTCAGCAATCACTCACAATCCTGGCATCCATCACATCCACGCCACACTTTGTTTTGTTGTAAAGGGTGACAGTGTTTGGCTTCCTTTTGGTAGTGTTATCAGTCTGAACCACGCTGTGCATGCTGCTTGACCTTCCCATTGCTCACAATTTGAATTTGTTCACACTGCAGATGAGGAGACTACTTCTCCACCGAAAAAGAGAGCTTGTTTGGGGACTGAGACAGCGAAAGATGGCACAGTGCGGCGTGAAGAATAGGTGGGGACCTGTCTCCCTTTCACCCCAATAGAAGCGTACGCTGCAGATGGAGAGCCAACGGCTAAGGCCAGGAGAAGTATCTCGAGTCGCCTTCAGAGCTTCCTGTGTTTCATCACTCTTGACATGCTTCATAGCATTCAAGAATGGACTATTCAACATGCACAGCAAACGGAGCATGTTCATTGGTTCATGGACCTCCCTGAACTAATGGCATTTATTGCAATTGTCATCTTGCGGGTGGTTTACAGGGTTCCATCTGTAAATGACTGCTGGTCAGCAAACCTGGGAAACCCACAGATAATTGGAACTATGGCACGAAACCGCTTCCAAGACATCATGCAACACCTACGCTTTGATGACAAATCCACCCGCTGTGATCGAGCAAAGACTGACAAGTTCGCTGCAATTTCCAGTGTGTGGGGATCATTTGTCACCAACTGCATCACGTGCTACAACCCTGATCTACATATCACCGTTGATGAACAGCTTTTCCCATCAAAGACTCGTTTCCTGCAGTATATTGCAAGTAAACCTGACAAGTTTGGGATCAAGTTTTGGGTGGCTTGTGACCTAAAATCCAAGTACATTTGCAATGTCTTCCCATATCTTGGCAAGGACCCCAATCGTCCCACTGGGGAGAGACTTTCTGAAAATGTAGTAATGAGGCTGATGGAATCATTCCTAGACAAGGGCAGAAATGTTACCACGGACAATTTTTTCACATCGCTTTCACTTGCGCAAAAACTTCTTAGACGGAAAACCTTCTATTGGGGTGAAAGGGAGACAGGTCCCCACCTGTTCTTCACGCCACACTGTGCCATCTTTCGCTGTCTCAGTCCCCAAACAAGCTCTCTTTTTCGGTGGAGAAGCAGTCTCCTCATCTGCAGTGTGAACAAATTCAAATTGTGAGCAATGGGAAGGTCAAGCAGCATGCACAGCGTGGTTCAGACTGATAACACTACCAAAAGGAAGCCAAACACTGTCACCCTTTACAACAAAACAAAGTGTGGCGTGGATGTGATGGATGCCAGGATTGTGAGTGATTGCTGAAAATGTTGTAATGTACTCACTCGCTTTTTATTATTATTTGTAAATATGTGTACAAATGGTTGGTTTTTTGTACTGTTTTTATCAATAAATCTCAGCAACAAAGGAAATACACCCATGTGTGTTGATTTCTCCCTAAGATGGCAAACTGAAACACTCCAAGTTGGTGACTTTTGGAGATTTATTTCCCTGGATGATTGAGAATGCATCAAGATGAAACACAAAAGGGAAGTTCACAGCTTTTAGCTCACACCCCCCCACTCCCCTCCCTCCAAAATTCCTAGGTAACAACCTAATATACATATGAATGACTAGCCAGTTTAGCTTCCACTTCCAGCATTTGACTGCTCTCCGGCTTTTAAAGGTAGAAACGCAAAATGATGGCTCCGCGGGGGTTTAAGTGGTAGGGAAGGAGGACCCAGGCGCGGAGCTCTGTGTGTTTAGTCAAAGGAGCTTGCAAAGAAAAGCGTCTGGACTTCTTTAAGTTACTTGAAGACGTTTCACCTCTCATCCGAGAAGCTTCTTCAGTTCTAAGGTCAAATGGTGGAGAGTCCCAGATATAAACCTAGTGGGAGTATCCCCCCACAAAGGGACAAAAGGACCCCCTGATGATCCTCTAATCGCCTGAGCCAAGGTGTGAAACTGGGTGTGGGTCCCAATCAGCCAGAGTTCTGTGTGCTTAGCAGTGCGTTTATTTACAGTGATGGAAAAACATGACAATAAATCCCCGTGCTCTCCCGACTCCCGTGACGTGTCCTCTTCCCAGTGCTAGTGTTTCTGTCTCCGCTTCTCCGTGATGAGCACCCCGTGCTCGCTGTCCTCTCGTCTCCCCGCTACTCCTGGGAACATAAGAGAGAGGCAGCCGTCAAACACACCATAATGCAGCAGACTTTAAACTAGGAACTGGTCGAGAGACTAACATGAAGCCACACAATAATCCCACGTCAGAGAAAGCTCCACCACACTCTCAAGTAGCTCCTCCGACGAGGCTTGATCAGCTACAGGTGTGTCACGGTCTTTAGGTGTGGCAAACCACCTCCCAGGGCCACACCCACCAGGCCTGAACATGCCTGTAAACAGTGCTTACAGAAACACCTGCATCCACACACATATATCTACAAGCAGGGAGAACGAGGGACAGCAATTCCAAAACACATATATTGTAATACTAGTTCATAACTGCTCAGGGTCCCTGGGTCGCTCAGACCCAGGAGCCTGACAATACTGCACAGACAGTGAGCTGGATTGGTGGAGGTTTTCAATCTGTGAGGGCTTTTTCTGTGTTGAGTCTTTTCTGTTTGATTCTCAGTTTGCTTTGTGTTAGTGATGGCCAAATGAAGCTTTCTGAAGCACTGAAGCTTGTATTGAAAAACGGTTCGTTACTCGAAGCTTTTCAACACAGTCCTCTCTGGTGACATCTGGTGGCCAAAAATATGAAGAGCCGCTTGAATCCACAAAATAGAACCAACTGCTTCATTAAGATTGCCCACTGTACAGAGTGGAATTCTGTCTGATATTGGGCCGCCGTTGTGTTGCTTTGAACGTGTATTTTTTGGTGGTTAAAAAAATGTGGTTTATTTGTTTAATAAATAATTTTGACCAGTAAACTCTTCTTGTTTAAACATGCACCATTGTGTGGTCTTTCTTTGCTTGTGACTTCTTGATGTTGGTAAATACAATAATTGAAAAATACCACATTACATATAATATACATATGATAATGTACAACACATTATGGAGTATGCTTCTGCTGTGAGGTCCTGCCTCCATGCACTTATGCAATTAACCGCTAGACGGGTATATATACAGTGGCGTGTCTAGAAAATTTTTGTTGGGGGGGCCAGGTAGGGGCACAGATTTGGAGAAGGGTGGCATCCCTCTTTGATAAATCTTGTGGGTCTATGACCGGGGAACACCACAAACGAGTACAGGAGACGTTTCAGTGCAACTGTAACATTCCTGACTGCCCGACAGACGGTAGCCTTGGAAACGTGCTCAGCGTCACCAATATTATACAGAAAGCTCCCGTTTGCAAAAAACCGAAGTGCAATACAAATAATATGTACAGAACTGAGAGAATGTCCGCGATGTGTCACATGAGCAATATTAGGCCTGAGGATGTTATTCAAATCAATTATAGATTGTGCTGAAAAACGGTAACGTTCACACAGGAAATCATCAGGAAATGATAAAATGTCCAAACGCGCTCTAATCACTCTCTCCCGGCGGAGAGCTCTGTGGAGAATTTGGGCTTCAACATCTACTGACACTTCTACTGACCTGAAGGAACACGCCATGTCTGACACTTCCTACAGTCAGGTTTCTGACAAAGAGGCGGAGAAGGTCAGGGTTAGTTGAAGTAAACCTGCTAGGGGGCAGGTTAGCTGTGTGTGTGTCGTCATAGTAACTCACTCAGAATTAATCTAAACTCGCTTTGTGAAACCGAAAACCCAGAGTTTTCGTTAACTCAGGGTATACTTACTCAGAGTTTGCACTAAACCGGCTTCCTGAAACAGGGCCCAGGGCCCTATTTCAGGAAGCCGGCCCAGGGCCCTATTTCAGGAAGCCGGTTTAGTGCAAACTCTGAGTAAGTATACCCTGAGCATATGCCCAGTGACTTATTTTTATTTATTTATTTTTGTAATGGCATGAACAATGAGAGGTGGTGGATTGGCCAGATGCAGGTCGATGTGTAAAAATAACTCAGTTGTTTGGTGGTGGCTATGGCGCTATGGCGGGGCTTCCACAGAGGCAACAGGTGGATGAGGGAAGGGGAGGCAGGAGGAGAGCCTCGAGGCAGCCGCCGAGTGTCAGGTGAACTGAACTTCAGGTAAGAAGTTATGACCTGCAGTCTATCTGGGTCGGATATAAACCAAGTTTAGGTGGAGTTTATTTTCGTTATGCTGACTTTTTACTGTCAGTTGCAATAACTCATACTGCGTTCTAGCCAGCTTGACAGAGTTTTTATACAGCTGGGTGGGTGCTATGATGTTACTGATAGTGAACTTTTTTTTATTCATAAGATTGAACTGAATCATTTCTTCAACAGATTTGACTCAGCCATGAGGCAGTCTGCAACATCGGCTGCAGACTCACCCACCCCCACTGCTGCTGTTCCACCTCAGACACTTCACACCTCCTCTATTCACCCTGCTCACTCCCCCCCCACCCCCAACAACAGCATCCAATACACACTCAACACAAGGCTCCAGCCTGTCTCTCTCAACCACCCAGGTTAGGAGGGAACTGAGGAGGATTAATGGCGAGAAGGCAGCGGGTCCAGATGGCATCAGCTCGAGGGTCGTCAGGTCCTGCGCGGACCAACTGTGTGGGGTGATGGAGCACCTCTTCAACCTGAGCCTGAGGTTGGGAAGAGTCCCACAGCTCTGGAAAACCTCCTGTGTTGTACCAGTGCCAAAGACTTCACGCCCCAAGGACCTCAACAGCTACAGGCCGGTGGCTCTGACATCCCACCTGATGAAGACCCTGGAGCGGTTGGTCCTGGCTCAGCTTCGGCGCCTAATAAGCTCATCACTGGACCCACTTCAGTTTGCCTACCAGCCTGGCATTGGAGCGGATGATGCCGTCATTCACCTCCTACATCGTTCCCTCGCTCACCTGGAGACCGCTGGAAGCACTGTGAGAATCATGTTCTTTGATTTCTCCAGTGCCTTCAACACCATTCTTCCCTCGGTTCTAAAGGACAAGCTGGTGAACTCTGGAGTGGACCATCACCTCACTACCTGGATCCTGGACTACCTCACCGACCGACCACAGTATGTGAGGACTCAGGGCTGTGTGTCGGACAGGGTCGTCTGCAGTATGGGGGCCCCACAGGGAACGGTTCTGGCTCCGTTCCTCTTCACCATCTACACTGCAGACTTCTCCCACAATTCCACCCAGTGCTTCCTGCAGAAGTTCTCTGATGACTCTGCAATAGTCGGCCTCATCACTGATGGGGACGACAAGGAGTACAGAGGTCTGACCCAAGACTTTGTGGACTGGTGCCAGCTGAACTACCTCCAGATCAACGCCAGTAAAACCAAGGAACTGGTGGTAGACTTCCGCAGGCACAAGCATTCTCCACTGCAACCACTGAACATCCAAGGTATGGACATTGAGGCTGTGGACAGCTACAGGTACCTTGGTGTTCATCTGAACAATAGACTGGACTGGACTCATAACTCAGACGCCCTCTACAGGAAAGGGCAGAGCAGGCTGTACCTGCTGCGGAGACTCAGGTCGTTTGGAGTGGAGGGCCCACTCCTGAAGAAATTCTATGACTCTGTTGTGGCTTCTGCTATCTTTTATGGCGTGGTCTGCTGGGGCGGCAGCATCTCTGCTGGGGACAGGAAGAGACTGAACAGGGTGATCCGAAGGGCCAGCTCTGTTCTAGGATGCCCTCTGGACCCAGTGGAGGTGGTGAGTGACAGGAGAACGGCGGCTAAGCTGTCATCCCTGATGGACAACATCTCCCACCCCATGCAGCAGACTGTGACAGCACTGAGCAGCTCCTTCAGTGGGAGACTGCGGCACCCACGGTGTGGGACGGAGAGATTTCGCAGGTCTTTCCTCCCCACTGCTGTCAGACTCCATAATAAAGACTTTAACTGATCAAACACACACATCCATACATATGCAATAATACTAAGTGCAATAATCCTTTCTGTCATCGTTGTATTTTTACTCAGTTGTATATAGTATTTGTATTTGTATTCTATTTTTATCTTATTGTATATTTATTTTATTTTATTCTACTGTATATAGTATTTTCTTTTATTCTATTCTGTACAGTTGTGTACTGTATTTATTCTTATTGTATTCAAATTTTTGCCTCATAACTTTTGCACTGTCCACTTCCTGCTGTGACAAAACAAATTTCCCACGTGTGGGACTAATAAAGGTTATCTTATCTTATCTTATCTTATCTTAGTTAGTAGACTTGCCAACGACTCCTTAAAGCTTTAAAGCTTCCTTTAGCTAGAATGGAAAAAGACACAAAGCTGGATTTATTCTGTCTTTACGCTGCACAGCTGCCTCTTCTCTCATTCTCTCCCCCTGCCTCTCCTGTTGCTACTTCAATCATGAAACTGATCAATGATCAGCTGATCGGCTTTTCTCTCTTGTTTATCGCCCACTTTGTGCCAGAAAGAGGAAACCAGCGGATGTCGCGCTAAACAACAGCAGCACGTTTAAGCTTGATCAGCTGTTGTTAGAATTTATTTAATATTAATTTCTAGTATCAGCTGATGTTGGCTGGAGCAACAGCTGTAAAGCTGCTGGTCATGATGTCGGTTTGGATATGTGGTGAGAGGGAAACATGAAGATGAAACCAGGAGATGTCCTTACTGAATCATCAGAGCTGAACAGGTGATGGAGAAACAGGTTTACCTTTTAGGTGACATGAATAAGTTGAAGTTATGAACTGTTTCTGAGAGACAAATAACACCAGGATCCTTTTTTAGGTAGCTGACAGCTGGTAACTGTGCAGGGGCGGATCTAGGAAAGTTTTGCCAGGGGGCCAGGTAGGGCATTAACAGGGAAAGGTGGGCACAAAGAAATACTTTTCTTTCTTATTCTCATTTAAAATGTCTAGCTTTTATTAAATAATTATCTAAATCTTACAACCAAAGTTTTTATCTGACGTAAAATGTATAGAAATCATACATATACCAACAAGACAGTGTGCATATGGAAAAGATATAAATAAATCTTATAAAGTTTGTATCTGTCTTGTGTGAAACTTGTATGAAAAGCATACAAGAGTAAAAACAGATATAAGATCCCTTGAAAGATTATATAATGAATCTTGTATGTTTTGGATACTAAAACAATATATGAAAGTAATGAGAAAGTGGCCACTTTCATGAGTAAATCATGTAAGTTTTTACTATTTCTTTTCCATATGGGACTGTCACAACAACAGCATTTGTTTTCATTCAAAGTCTTTATGGCTTTAATACCTGGTGGGCCGGTCTGTAGTCAAAATGCCCGATTTTCTGTCCCAGTCCAGCCCTGCAGGTTAATACTGGCAGTGTCACCATGCCAGCTGACTGTATTTCATCATCAGCCAGTGTTGCTCTTTATACATCAATATTACCAAAGTTTACCATAAGGCAGCATAGAAAGTATTTACTTGCTTTCAGGTTTTATTCAAATGTTAGTCTTTTCAGTTGTTTCCCCACTTTTTTCCTGTTTCAAAATCAAACACCAGTTTGTGAGAAGATTATCTTCTTTTTTTAACAGGCAGATAAAGTTTTACATTGGCATTGGCTAATTTGTCAATTGTTTGTTACAAATGTTCGTATTTATTCAAAAATGTTTTTGCCCAAAACATATGTGCACTATATGTCAGTAAAAATACTATGCAAATATTGCTGTCCTTGAATGCTGAGTAAACACTGACAAAGCACTGATTGTATCTCTGGTACTTTATCAACGCAGTATCTAAAAACTTTGCACCGTAGTGGTTAAAATCTCATTCTAATAAGAGTTAAAAGCGCATTCGGTTATTAGGTTTACAGGATTATTGAATTATGGTTAACGGTTGGTAGAATTTTTTTAAACTTTATCTGCCAATTACATCTGCCACCCTTCTCCAAATCTGTGCCCCTACCTGGCCCCCCCAACAAAAATTTTCTAGACACGCCACTGATTCTGTCCTCATTTTCTTTCACCGAAAAATTGTTTCCTGCAGTGCCGTCTTTTGTGCTTGGCTCTCCTACCTTTGCTAACGTGAAGCGCATAGCGCAGAAGCCGATGCTGCATTCACTTACACTCGGATATCTGAGCTTCACCGTGAAAACATAATCGGACATTTGATATTTGATTGAATTTTATTGTTTTGCCTTTGGGGTGGCACCTGGGGTGGCCAGTCTGGTTGGGGGGGTGGCCTGTGCCCCCCCAGGCCACCCCGCTGGACACGCCACTGTATCCCAGGACAGAGCCCTGCCCCACCATGAGCCTGGGTGGATACGTGGTTATTAATATAAAAGGACCAATACTGAATATGAATATTTCATGAAAATTGAATTATAATACAAATTAGTAATAAGGGTTTCTCTGCGCCCTTATCTACTCCATACTCAGCTGCGGGCAGAGAGGGTGACAGGCGAGGATGGCACTGAAGAGAAGATGCTCAGTTTCTGGAGTCTCCTGGTCCTGTCAGTATTAGTAGGATGCATCTGCTGTGTCTTCTCGTGGATGCTCACCTACCTTGACTCATTCCAGCCTGGTATGGATTTCCCAACACTGTGGACAGTGGCCCACGTCAGAGACGTTTAATATTGATTACATATGTCTGAATTGCTAACCCTAACCCTAGCTCAACAGACCACAATGCCCTGGACTGTCAGTATTATTACATGCTGTGAACATAAGTACCTTTGATCACAGTTTATGTTGTAAAAGAGAAGGAATATTGAAAAAAAGATCAACATTGTGATATTATTTGTTCCAAACTGACCAGAAACATGCTTGTCAGACTCTCACAGCAAAGGATCAGACTCACTGTGCATGACAGCTCGGGCCAATGATGTCTTTTAGATTGTCAGTTGTTTAGTGCTTCTGTACAGTTAGGGTCACGTCTCTATTTCAGAATAATTAATATGCGGAAAACACAAAGTTGATTGTCTTCCAATATTCTAGCATAATTAAAAAACTTTGACTTTGTAAGTACATATTATTAGTTCTAATGCCAGTATAAGTCTTCATAACTCCTGCTTTGAAATACTGAACTTTAAAGTTTACCTGATGAAAGAGTTTACAGTGGCACTGTCAGGATCATTCTGACTATAAGATCACTGTATTAATCTGAATCCTTCTGAAATGTGCTGTGAATGAATGCTGATGCAACTCACTGTGGGAAAGCTGTTAATAAAATGAATCTGTGACACATGCAACACGTTCACAGAGGAAGAGGACACAAAGGGAGGACACGCAGAGGCTGTGTTGAAGTCAGAAATCCAAATCTTTATTAAAAAACAGGCGGCGGTTACAAACAGGCAGACAAGCAGTCCATCAAACAGTCTACAGGGTCAAACATACAGAGAATTCAAACAGCAGTAAAAAATAACTGGACACTGAAAAACATAAAGCAATGTGTGACGCAATAGAAGGAAGCAGTGCAGTATATTCACTGAATTATCATCAATTACAAAAGAGAAAAACGACAATTTCTAAGGATTATTTTCTTAAATGCAATTAGAGTGTGGCTGGTAAAGATGGAAACATACAGAATGTAAACTGTGTGAGTTTGGTGAACTTTGTTAGTAACAAATGAGGTAAAAAAAACAACCCCAAAACATACAAAACACAGAAAGAGGCTCTCAGTATTCATTAATAATTAGAAAGAAAAATTCTGGTCGTGGATTTTTACAGTCTTAGTTCCGCTCGCTGTCATCATTATAATCATCATGATCAATGGCGAGGTCCTGAGGTGGGTGGGGCTGTCTCTGGTGATGTCACCATGAAGGAACAGCATCTGGCACGTGTTGCTGAAACATCCCAGTACGCTGGTGTAGTTTCCTCTCCAGCTGTTTGACATGTGACACTTGAACATTAAGGGGAAGAAGAAGAAACAGTGTTAGGTCAGGTGACCACATGGTTTCTAAAGTAACTGACAGGAAGTAACCAGGCCGTCAGAAATGGATGGCATGTGTTTAGAGTTACTGGAGTTGGGTAACTCTACTTACCAAAAGCAGAAGCACACAGATGAAGGATCAGATGCTGAATGTTGCAGGAACATGCTCATGTGTGGTGGTCATTCAGTGCTGCTCCGGCAGGTTAGACAGTCCAAGACTGATATGCTGCCCATCTGAGAGTTTGAAAACACACATGCAAAGATTTATTTTGTGTTACAGTCAAAGTTGGATGTTCATTTTTGTCCTTTAAAAATGTTTGTGTATTTGAAAGCACTAACATTTAAGGATGACTTGGATCGTCTCCTTTAAAGGGGAGACAAGTGTATCCACTGATCTACGTCACTTTACCTGGATGATGACTCCTCTCCCCCTCACTCAGAAACACTCCTAATATAACCAAGCAAATAAATAATATTGAAGATTTACTTACATCATTACAAAAACATCAAAAACATCTCCCTTTGATTCTATTTCTCCATTCCTGCTGAACATCAGGCAACAAATATCTCAATAAATCACAGTAAAATGTAAAGCACATGTTTTCTCTGCTTTGTCTAACCTCTGCAGAGCCTCTGTCAAGAAAAACACATCTGTAAGCATAAAACAAATATACATTTCATAAACACGTCACTGGACAAACCTCGGTCAGTTGATTTCCTCTGTGCAGTGCAGATGAGCATCAGTCAGCGAGTGACTCTGCTGGTTCTTCTGAGGAAACACCACCGTCTCTCCACACCGTCACCATCTGTGAGCACAAACTGCCGCTCTGCCAGCATGTAGGAATCTCATATCACACACAGGGGTGAAGAAACATCAGAGCTCAACTTAGGATACTTTAGATCTAAACAGATCAAAGTAGCTCTTAGTTTCAACAATCAGTGAACAGACAACCAATGATACCAAACTGATTCTGTATGAATACAATATGGTATTTTCAATACAGGTGTCAAATTAATTTATTAAAACTAATACAGATATATGTATATTTTTTTGATAAATTAGTTTGCTAAATTATAAGGATATATATATTTTTTTCATTTAACAATTGCAACTAAAAGAAATTAAATATTGAACAAAAATATATTGTCACATTCTGAGCATGCTCAGCATGCTGACAGACTTGAAGTTGCTACAGATTTTAAGAAGTGATAATTATAGGGAAGAAACTTCTCTTTTTCATCCGTTTAATCAAACATTTGATGCCTCAGCTGTCTCAGTCCTATAGCGTTCTGCAACTACAACTAACCTGAGGCTTGGATTTGGCTGCAGGTGCCCCTGTACATCCTTCTCAGCAGCACACATGTGGGTACCATTTAATCCCACTTCTTCCTGAGCTTTGCTTCACCATAAGACCAAAGGTGGCATCCTGTGTCATAGTCTTATCATCATCCAGAAGAAACATTTGAAGAAACATCATGGAGAAGAAACATTTACGCGCCTCCTGGTTTTGTTTTCTGATCCTGCGAAAAGACTGAGGACAACAAAACCCAGAGAACACGAGATACACAACATCCAACATTCAGACTCAGCAGCCTCCATAAATGAATACCACCGCGTTTGTTCAGTTATAGTAGATATAAGCATACTTCACATTACTGGGTATGAATAATAATGAGGAGGCAAACTTTGACGATGCAGAGCATGATGTCCCATCATCAGACTGTAAACAAACATCCACCAGGCTTCTTTGTTGCCAAAATTGATGATTCTCCCATCAGGGATCAGTAGCGTGTATTAACCTGTGGTACAAGCAGCAGTCACTGAAATATTACTGTTTCAGATAAGAAATCTAGCACATAAAAACCAGGGTGGGAGGGATCTCTGCAAACTGACTTACCTCTGCAAGTGTGAAGCTCAACAAAAATCTGACTCTCCAGTCACAGACAAACAAAAAATTCCAGCTGGGAGATAGAAAATGCTGTCTGGGTCCTGCTGGATGTTGCTGGTCAGAGTCCACACATTAGCAGAGTGCTTCTTGGTCCCACTGACCCATGTGGACAGCGACTGTGGAGAACTGTTCTGGAAAACAGAGAAGAGAATTAAAATAACAAAAAGCCAAACAGGATTTCCACAAAGACTCTCTTGGAATCAGCAATCAAAAAATCACTGGTTCATATTTCAATTAAATATGAACAGGTTCCTTAAATGTACGCAGTTCAGATCTGATTTAATTTAATTTCCTTCACACAGCACATTCGTCCAGGCTGACAGGTAAACATTGAATTAATCTCAGGTAACATGACTCATAGTAGAGATTCAGTAAGAAAGATTGCAGGCTCTAATATTATTACCACACAATCCAAGGACACACCAACAGCTCAGATTTCTAGAACTATTTAAACAAATGTCTTCTGAATATTCAATTCAGGTTTGCAGTGGGAGGTGTTGTGGAATTTTTTTAAATAAAGTCTGCAACACAGAAAGAGCTGTGATCAAGCTATTTATTACTGCACCAGCACACATCAAACATCACAGTTCACAGTCAGCGCTCCCGCAGAAGTTGTGCTCCTACTCCATTATGCATTCCAAGGAAGAGGGAGGAAGTTACAAACTGATCCTACCACACTTCACGTGGCTCGCTATGAAACCTAACAGATCAATGGTTATGCTGTTTTGTGGCCTTATCAGCACCTGTAAAGGGAGTTGTTTTCTCAAACTGCTGACGCTGAAGTAAGTTCATCTAGTTTTAGAAACTTTCACTGAACAGTAACAGCATCACAACTAAGCATATGCATAAGCACTTAAATACTTTAAATGAGAATAACAGAAAATTTCTATTACAGGAGCTAGAGCCTGTCCCAGTAGTCATAGGTAGAGCACACCTGGACAGGTCACCAGTCTGTCAGAGGACTAACACAGAGACAGACATCAGAGTAACAAATCTATTTAAAATTAATGTAAGTTTGCTGCAGCTGTATGTATGAACATGTGTTTCTGTGCTCACAGTCCACCTCTCAGGAACCTGCAGTTCACTTTTAGTCAACTTTAAACAGACCTCACAAAAGGCTGATGTGGCTGGATCAGTAGTCTGATTTAAGTACGATACCTTTGGCCAGGGATTAATCTGGTACATCGCTTCACTGCAGTGTTACGTATTTTCCCCACACCTGAATAAAAAAATACTGATATATACAAATAAGAGCTTCAGCTCATGCAGCCTGACTCAATCCTAAATGTTCAGCACACAGAGACACAGAGGTACCGTTTAAAGTTTAGTGTTAACCTGAGTCACTGATCATTTGCAGTATTACAGAGTCTGGCAGTCTTTGCATGATGTCCACGTCACTGTAAGTTTCTAGCTGACTCTCAGGTGTGACAGGTGTGCCAGCAGGAAAGAGTAATAATAACCTGCATCCTGAGGTTTGTCATGCAGGATTAAAGAAGCCAGGCTTTGTTCACACAGCTAGGATTGTATTTTACACTGACCCTGGGTCAGTATAAGTATCATACAGTTTAAACGAAGCACTGAAACTTGCACATATTTATTACAGATGCACTGAAGCTATATAAGTTTTGATCAGTTAGCTGGCTTGAAGCATTCAGGTGTGCCTTAACAGAATGCCATAATCTTTCCAGGAGTGGATGTCCCAGCAAATTCACTCCAAGCTCAGACCATTGAATGCTCAGATAAAATTGCAAAACTCCCAAGAGTTACATCTCAGACTCTACAGGCACATTAGAGTTCATGAGAGTATAATCAGAGAAAGGCTGAACAAATATAGCTTGTTTGGAAGGGTTGACAAGAGAAAGTGTGTTCTTTCTAAAAATAACATAACAAGACAGCTTTGTTATGGAAAATAAATATCTGAATATATTGCAAGACTTCTTGAACAATGTCCTTTGGAAAGACCGGACCGAAGTGGAGATTTGTTTGGTGAAAATTACAGCACACCTCATATCAACTTTCAAGCATGGTGGTGGAATGGTGATGATTTGAGCTTGTTTGTCAGAACCAGGATGTGGGTACTTTGCAGTCATTAAGTTGACCATAAACTCCTGTAAACCAAAGTATTCTGGAATCAAATGTGAGGCCATCTGTCTGACAGCTGAAGCTTGGCACAAACTGGGTCATGCAACAGGACCCAAACACAGCGGCATAAAAAGAATCAAAGTGCTGCAATGGCTCAGTCAAAGTTCAAATCTCAACTCGATTGAAAGGCTGTGGTGGAAACTTAAAGAGAGCTGAGCATGAATGAATACCCTCAAACTTCAATGAACTGAAGCAAGAGTGCAAAAGAAGAATGGTTCCTCAACAGTGATGTGAGAGACTGTTAAAGCCATACAGAAAACAACTGCTTCAAGTTATTGCTGCTAAAAGTAATTCTGCAAGCTCATGTATCACAGGGTGCACACGGGGCTGCATGACTGTAACATTTTATGTGATATGTTTATATCACATTTTATCAGTGGGATGTTTCCAGAGTTATAAATGTATTTTATGTTATTTATATGGAACTAATTCACAAAAACAGTGACCTCAGGGTTTATATTGTGAGGTAAAGACTAAACAAGATAAGAAAGTTGAGCCTGCTCAACCCACTGAGCCATTCCAGCACCTGAAGTTGGGCATTTTATCATTTTATCCATAAGGTATACTTAATTTTGGAGCCAGACTCAAGCCACTGCAGTTTTCAGCACTTCTCACTGGTTTGGTTAAAATACATGAGACAAAAACTGTTTTCATTGGGATGTACTTACTTTTTCACATCTTCCGACAGAAACTGTTTTTGTATACTTTTGCCTGAATGGCCCGAATGTGTAATTAATCATGTCTGTCACAGCTTTGTGGTTGATTTAAAAAAGAAAAAATCATATGCGACAACATGAGTTTATCATTTATTTATTTAGAATTAATTCTCTGGTTTGTAACATACAAGCCTGTTGTACAAGGAATCTTACAGAGAGGTACAACTTTTTACATTTGACTCTGTCATGTACGTCGGCTCGGATTTCCACTTTGATATTCAAACAAGGGAGACGTTGCTCTCATAAGCTTAAGTCAGTGTCAGATCTGAAATGTCAAGAGTAGCATTAAAGGACACATGACAGTCCACAACCTCGTCAAATCACACTATGTACTATAACCACCCAACCGATGAAAGATAAGTTAAATGATCACATCATCAGGGTATACTCAGTACAGTTTTCAGTCATTCAAAATTCCCATTGAGCTGTATCACTTGAATATTTGTCCATGCATACATAGGTATATTATACGATAAAAAATATAGCATTTGGAATAAATACTGTAATCTTAGAGCAAACTGTCAGACAATACTTGTTATATACTTTTCACAATACTGTATGTACATATACATATATTTGGCTGGATTTACAGGAACAGATAACATACATATTTAGTCCCGTGTGAAACAGATTTGGTTTCAATTCTTTGGTGCTCATGTGAAACCTTATAATATCTGGGTCACAGGGGATTAAACATATAGATTTTCATAGAGACTTATACGCAGGCACGGAAGACCAGATTCACCAGATAATTCTCGCAGCGCCCTCCCGATCATCCTTTGGCTGTCTGCAATGCAGGAAGCTACGGCTGTACAGACTCTTATTTTTGTTCCTTCATACACAGACAGTCAGTGATGATCAGATGCGCTGCACAGAGTTAACATTGAGATTTACTGATGTTGTGTGAATGCAGCGTCGTTGTGGAGAGAACCTGTGCTACTTTGTGAGCCCCCACAAATACTTATCTGATTACTAAGTCAGTGTGAAAAAAAGTATTTTCTTGTGTAAATGTACTATATAAGTCAAAGTATATAGATCTATATAATATACTTCATTTAAAATGAGTCCTGCGTCATGGTCAGTCTACATATTTTTATATTTGTGTCCGAAAACATTAACTAGAATGACAAACCCCACTGCAAAAAAACCCCCAAATTAATACCAATTAAGACAAAATGGTAATGTATTCCAATGACATGATGTATCACTATGGCCACAAATATTCAACTGCTAATCCAGTTTTATTAATAAATGATAATAACAGCTGATAGGTTTGATTTGTCTGTATGCTAGAAAAATGTTCAGCGTTTCCTTTTGTTAGCTGTCTGGAGTGTAGCTTTTTTTCTTTTGTAAATTCAGACTGGATCATGGTCATAGGTCACATATATGGCAGTTGTTAAAGTAGTAAGTGGTATTCCCCTTTAAATCCCACCTCCAACTCTTTAAAAAAGAGAACAAAGATCAGAGTAGTCATAAATATGATCATAATCAGGTGAAAAGAGAGGCTTACAATGAACTTGATCGATTTGCCTATCAATTTTCTTTTCTAATTTAGGCTTACTCCCCCTATTTCCTTTGCAGTCCATGAACTACATGAATTATCTAAAATTAATAATAATAATAATGTTATATTACAGATCATTTTATGCCATTCTGTTGTATCATTTCAGCATTTCATTTAACTGTAAACATACGGGACTGTTTGACATCAGCAGCGGTCACTGAGTGGGAAACTGTAAACTTTATTTTAAAGACCGCTACTCCTGCTTCATATTAGCTCGGGAATACGAACGTAGGTTTGCGGTACAAAAACATCAACACTGTGGAAAACATCTTATGTCTTGTGTTTTCTGATTAAGGCTCGACCAAGGTCACTCACTCGACCTACTTTATGACTGACAGTAAGGTAGTATTCAATTGCTATTGCTTCTTAAAACGCAAACCCAAGTCCCAGCCCTACCTTCAACCCAAACCTCGGGTCAGATTTACCATGTTGTCTTACCGTTTATGAAATGAGACCTCACGAAAGCAAGGACGAGACGATGTGTCTCGCCACGCGTAATATATATAACCAGACTCATTCCAATGTCTGCCACATCCACTGACAGTCTGTGTCTGTTAGTCGTAAAGCCCATGCCAGTGTATTTAAACTTGCTACATTAATTTCCTGGAATGTGTCACAGCCAGCCTGACATTCATTGTGCATTTTGTAGCAGTTGCATACATGGTTTGATTTTAAAACGAGTAGGCGAACAAGGCATACAATATATTTGAACTGAAGGCGGGAGATGCAGAGAAAGAGAGAGTCGCTATGAGAACAGACAGTACTACAACATACTGCTGTTTAGTACTATAAGACAGCCAGTAGGGGGAGTAAACGTATTGGCATGCAGTACAATCTTCATAACAGAAGAGCGTTGTCTTTCTTCAGCCTGGTCATGTTGTGGTTATAAAAAATTGTTTAATGTCCCACAGAAAGGATTTGTTTCTCATTAACACACAGCTGATGAGCACCCATGTCCCACATGTGAAAAGCGATGGGTAGTACGGCAAAAACGATACACTGAATGTCAAATATATTCTGTTATAAGTTATATTCTGTTATTTAAATTCCTAATGAATGCTTTTCGGAGATATATAATTTCATCTGGACACCAATATTATAGAGGACTATTTACGAAACACATCAACAATTAAAAAAAAAAGTGCAGTAGAAAATACAGTTTTTGTGATTATAATCTATTCTACATAAAGTATGTCCTCAATAATGGCTTATGTCCAAATACGTAAAGACTGATTTCAATGTCATGAAAGGGAAAAAAATAGAAATAATGTATTATTTCATATTCTATATTTGCAAAGGTAGGTCATGTGCTTAGTATTTTGCTTTAAGAGTTAGCTGATGATAGGAAGCAGCAGTTCAGAGGCTCTCTCTGTCCACTTGCTAGGCCGCCCAATGTGTTGTCCTGCTTTATAGTCTCACCCTGTGTCCTACTTAACATCCCGTCAGTCACACATGACACTGTGGAAACGTCTTCTCATCAGGCTGTCGGGACCCTCAGCAGTGGACCTGAGCGGTTGATGCAGCATATCCATCGACACCCACCAGCATTACTGGCATAGACGTGGAAGAAAAGCTCCTGCCACGTCTTATGATGTGTGCGGTACCACCGTGTGTTTATTTCAGTGTTTTCTCCCCACGTTGGCGGCCACGGTTAACGGAAACAGAGCAGTTGAGCGGTTGAATGGCGAGCTGGGATGGTTTGGAGAACTCTGACTCAGAGGAGGTCTGCGGTGCTTGTGGACTCAGAGGTTTGGACCTCAGCGTTGGCCTTCAGAAGGTCAATTATGTCTTGTTGAGAGGCTCCTTCTGCCACCAACAGAGCCGTCTGACCGTTCTGGGTGGGGGGGAAAACAGACGTTTCAAAACACTGCAGTGACTTTTTTGAACCACACAGTGGCAGTGTTGTTTTGGGCTAAACATATTCTCTAGTAACTGAATATCAGGAGTATGGTGCATGCTGAACCTGCCCTGACTCTGTATACTAATAAACCCTTTTTACATCCTACAGCAATTGTCTCTGAAATAATAAAGGTTTTAAGCCTGGGATGTTTTGTATTGATGTTAAGCTTAATACAAGTAAACCTTGCATTTTGCTTATGAAACATATGTAAGAAAATTTAGAGTATTTTTTTGTGTATTTTCATCTTGTGTTGTTACTTATTGCACAGGCAATATGATAAAGTAGCGACAGGGATGACACACTGTGACCAGTATGTGATTGATCTCTTGAAAATGCACTCAAATATCTAATCACTGCCACTGTCACCTACTTACTTATTTGATCATCTTTATTTTCTTGCAAGCATATTTTTAAAAATTAATATGCACAGATTACAATAATGTTGTTTTTTTTTTAATGCAGCAAAGTAAAATAAATAAACGCTGTCGGGCTTGTGCTGTAATTATGTACCGTGCGAGGATTTATGGCAAGCACTCAAGTCGCGCTCTACCAGCAATTATCAGAAATAAGAACGCTTATCGGTGCTTGCGTCCTTACGGATAACAATCTCCCCAACCCGCTGCTACAAACGCTCTTCAGAATGCAATCACTTGCAAGCACATCTTACAGTTTGAGAAATGCGCTTGATGCCAAGACGTCAGTCAAATGATACAGCTGACAGATCTGCAATGTCAGGATTCTGCAAGAATATTTTTGCAGATTACCTTTGTGTTTTTTCCTCCTTCTTTTAATTCTATTAGGCCACATCCTGAGACATGAGCATAAATGTTCTGTATCACATACGGTGCCTACTTTTAATGTTGTTTTGGGGTAAGATGCAGCACGGTGTTTGTTGCAACACTGTTGCTACTCTTCCTGTGGCATTTACAAAGACTCACCTCCACACCTGCATCCATCCTTTTTTTGCCACAGGACACTAAGTGTCTTTGCTCTCCATTTAACGCAGCCAGTCCATTTGCCTCTGTGTTTCTAGGACTGCTCTCATTACAGAAGTGCTTCGGCAGCGTAAAGCACCGGCCATGATGTGATCACTCTCTGACTGGGGAATCTACAAACTGGAGAAATCAATGCACCAGGCTGAACAATCAATCTACTTTGTGTGGGCCAGCCATCAGTTCCCATATCCCTATAACCTTACTGAGAGCCCACAGTCTCCATTTTTGAGCGAACCAGGTGGTAAAAGCCATGTGACCATTAGTCGAATGCGAACAGCGAAGAATTACGTGCTGAAATTAATTGCTGAAAGTCTCATAAACGAGAAGTAAAACATCTACAAGTTTACAACAAGCCACTAAATGGCCTGATTTTAACTGCACAACCTAAAGCTATACCTTATCTTTGAGGCTGGTATCACAGCGACCTGTCTCCAGCAGCAGGCGAGCGATGTGCGTGTGCCCGTGCTCGCTGGCACACATCAGGGCCGTCGAGCCCTCGCGGTCCTGGGCATTTACATCCGCGCCGCAGCTCAGGAGCAGCTTCACCATGGCAACGCGGCCATGGCTCACCGCAAGCATGAGTGCTGTCTGGCCCGCCTAGAAAAAGAGTGAGAAAAACAGAGATTAGAATTAAACAGTGAGAGGGCAGGAATGATGGGAAGATATGTATATCTTACATGCAGACAGAGAGAGAAAGTGACGAGTTAAATAGTACATTAACTTGTTATACAAACATCCATAAATATTCGTTCTGGTGACCTTGATTTGCTTCTGCAGTCCTTTTCATGATTCCTGTATGGTTTCCACTAAAGGATGTCTTGCAGTTGAGGACATGTATTTACTTCCTTTTTCTATTTTATTTTATTTGTACAACACACCAAACTGTTTGATATCCGTTTTATTTTTAGTTCATCCAGCGTCTAAGTGCAACTGCCGTCTGTATACACACCTGTCTGGAGCGTGCGTTGACATCTCCCACTTTCAACAGTTGCTGTGCCACTTCAAGATCATCGGGGCTCTCAGCAGCCGTCAGAGCAGCCAGCATCACTGGAGTATAGCCTGCCTTATTGAGATTGTCTGTTTCGCACAGGCCTGAATGTACACAGAAAGTGATGGAGTGAGTAAAAGAGATGAGAAACAAAACGTTTCCACAGTTATAATCTTTTAGTTTTTTAGTTGGATTTGTCGTTCTGTGTGCCTTTCCGTCTCACCGGTATCCAGCAGCAGTTTGACCACAGGGAAGTTGGAGTGTGACACGCTGTAGTGAAGAGCCATATTCCCATTGCCGTCTGTCAAGTTAACAACATATGGCAGGAGAGTGGGTGTGGTCATCCCCACTTGTCGCAGGTATAATCTGACAGTATCTGCCTGCGAGTCCTTTTGACTGGAGACTCTGAACCACTCCTGGTAGAGCACCACTAAAACCTGGCGCTGAGGAGAGAGACAGAAAACAATGGAAAAACAAAAACTTACCATAGTGAAGCGGGGTTCGATTTTATTAAGTCCAATCAAAGAAATCCTTACCATTTCTTTATCTGGGGATGAAACCTCCTCCATGCGGTCCTTTACATAAAGGCATGCATCTATAAACCCCTTGTCGACTTTTCCCCTGAAAACCAAAACCATACAACACAGCAGGGATTAAGTATGGCCAAGCCAGCTTCTGTGGTTCATGTCTAAATTCTGTCAGAAATGATAAGAAGAAAATACAAGAAAAAATGGCTTGCACGCCTCCATGGCTTACTCACATCACTCAACAGTCTGACACATTGATAGCACACGCAAACCTCAACAGTTACAGTTTGCTCTGATTCACTACCCATTAATATCCAGAGAGCGCTCAAACCATCACGCAAACTGAGCATCAAGCCTGAGTGGGTCACAATGTGACCTGTACTAGCTTTCCAGCTATAACACCTATACACATATAGAAGCACATCCTGCACGTACCCACAGGAATGATCAGACAGGTGCTGAATGATGAGTTAATATAAGTCCTGCTTTCTCCTCACTGCCTGGGCCCATGGCCATCAGCCCTGTCTGCATACCTGAGACTGATAAGTGATCAGTCAATGACAGGGAAGACAACACTGCTAGTTATTTGCTTTGTCCTAGAACAAAGTACGTCTGTGTGACTATTGAGCACCCTTAATCAAGGAGTTTAGTTGCAAGTTGGAATATGTGTGTGCTTGTGTGAAGCTTACAGTGTACTTGTGGCGACAAATGTTGCCATTTTATTATTGTACGATCTACTGTGCAATATAAAGCGCCTTGATGTGACTGTTGTTGTGATTTGGCGCTATATAAATAAAACTGAATTGAATTGAAATGTCAGTTTAGTGTGTATATATATTACAGACACATTTATGGCGATGAATGTGCACAAGATTTAAAAAAGCATGAGTGTGTATTAACTGAATTCCCATGCATGTAAGTCAAAGTCCCAATGTAATGCCTCCAGTGCATGCATGAAGCATTATTCAGCGCCTGTCCTATACCAACTATATCAAATAAGGCTGCATACGAATGACTGTTCCAATATTTGTACCTGTGAGCAGAGAATGCAGTCTCTATTTAGAGAATTTACACACATAAATATTTAGTAACATTTAACACTAAAAACCATCTTGTGTTTAAAATTAAGTATTTACCAGCGATATAAATTCAGAAGTTTAACAGTTTGAATCTGAGCCTTCAGTAGTTTGATCAAGGTGTTGATAGCTTTTTTAAAAGGTTACGTATTGCTGTCGGTGTCGAAATAAATGTTTAATACAGCGTTGTCAATTTAAAGATTAATCATTTAAAGATAAAGATACCATTTAATATAGCACGGCTCTTTTTATAATGGCCAACAAACCTCTATATAGCTTGATTTACTGGCAACTGCTTTGTTAATTGATAAGTTGTGAATTTGTTTTTTCTTTCAGGGTGTAAAGGTAATATTGTACCGTTCACAGTGCCTGTGATAACTAAGTAGCATAAACCAGAAAAAATCTAAGCTTGATCCATCAATATATTTATGCTGGCTGTAGTCATAAAATGAGGGAAATAAAGTGAAAAACTTGCACTAAAATCAGCTAATTTAAGTTTGCGTGCAGGGGGAGAAAACTTGTGGAGCAGTCTAGAGCTCTTCAGGAGTGGAGATATGGGCATTTAAGTGTACAATGGTGAAGTGCAAACTGCCTCCAGGGCAAAAACAGGAGCATAACAAGGATAACAAAAGCTTGGCTCTGCACAGATATGTCAGCAAAGGTAATGAAAAACCCAAAGTGATATTTATATGATATAAGCTAAATGCATGCTGACCCCAGTCCTGCAGCCAGAGCCTGAACTTCAACAAGTAACAAAAGCAGCTTTAAGCCTCAGTTTTTCGCTGTATGTGTTTGTACAGTAGAATTACTCTGTTGATTGCTTTAAAGCCTTTTTGGCTGGTTTTCATTTTTGCTTTGTGTTGATGGTTTTGTGCTCATAAATAGTAAAAGAATGATCCTATGTATTGTGTCCTTAACATAAGTATATTTGCTGGTTTGTGGAACTGTAGACTGCGGTTTCTATAACTGGTAATTAAGTGCCAATTTGTTTCTGGTCATTGCAAAAAAGTAATGAGTAGTGTAACAAGTAACAAGTGCAACAACTTTTTTGAGTAACAACCCAACACTGCTTCTAGCAAATTCTGCAAATGTGGTTATTTTTGTTCTATATTTGTAAAATAATACCAAAAAGCAGTTCATGGAGAAACCATTTGGTATCATAGCAGACCCAATCCTCAGTTACATTTATGAGAAACACATAAAGTGCAACACGGTAACCGAAGATTATAATTTAAGCTCTGCTGTCGGTCTCACCCTCCAGCCTGCTCTTCCAGGAGCTCCTGGCTACTTTCTGGATCCAGCAGACCTCTTTCAGTCTCCTTCTCTTTAGCCACAGCACCTCCTCCCTCAGTTGGGACCTCTGCATCTTTTCTCTGGGCTTCTGCTCCCTCCTCTGGCTGCTTCTCAGGCTCCTTCTCAGGCTCCTTCTCAGGCTCCTTCTCCACTTCTGGTTCTGAGCTATCTACCTCTTCTACCTCCACCTTTGACTTCTCATCTCCACTGGACTCTTCACTGGATGTCGTCTCATATCTTAAAGAGAACATAATAGAGATGACGGCAGATTCTATAACAGCTCCACAGAAATCATTCAAATCATTCCACAAGCTAAAGCTAAGTTTGTACAGCACTAGCAGCATCACTAAGGAAATGTCTAAGCAGGTAAAACTAATATTAAGTCAATGTTAAGTCAGCACCAGGCAAGACAGGATAAATACTAACAGGTTATTCCCCTCTAGACTTCACAAGTGAGATGAAAAAGATGTTTGCCTTGTGCAGCCTTGCCCTCATATCCTAACATAAACATAATTTAAACATACATAAAAAGCCACAGACATGTTTGAGCACAAACATAAGCAGCCTTGAACAACATACAACCTTGTTCGTTGAGAAAAGGCTAACGATATGCTGCGGAGGCTGCTGGAGTAGCATGTATATAAGTGTGATTACTGGGGCGCATCATCAAGTCACCTCTGTAAGGCCAGTGATCAGATAAGGTTATACTGAATACCACTGATTCAGACTTCTTGTAGACACACAGAGACAAACTGAGACACCACAAGAGACGTTCAGGGGCCACAGCATTCTCGAGATTCCAGAGGAGCTCAAGGGAGAGCAGAGATAGGTTAGACTATACAAAGAGAAGAAGTATGAACAGCAGACCACTTCCTGCTGTGGGCAGAAGCCTAAAGATAGTCAGAGAAAATATTGTTGCCTGACATGTTTGCCTCATTATAAATAACATCTGCATATTTCAGGATTGGGTGGGCGGAAGATGGAAATGGTCAAATATTTATAGAGGTTGAAACGAAACCAAAAGAGATGTACACTAGATGTCAAAAAGTTTTATATAATCTAATTTATTAAACATATTAGTCCAAGTTTATAAGGAATAGATTCTTGCAATACCATAAAAAATCTGTTACGTGTTCTTCTGAATGTGGGTATGTTTACAGATCATTGTGTTGAAGGGAGGAAGGAATGGACTACACCACAACAGTCTGCAAAAACACTGCAAAGGTGAGCAGGTCATAAAACAGTGAAGCCCAGGAATGTAAGAGCAGGAACACGGGAATAAAACAAATGTTATGCATGGCAGCCATTTCCGTCATATGCAGGAGATTAAAATAGCCAGGAATTTAAAACAGAAACTTTTTACGTAAGTGATGAGAAATACTGTAAACGACCACAACAGGATATGAAATCATGCTGTAAGCATGACCTAAGAACAAATGCAACTTTATAGCAAGTCTTTGTGCCCAAATTTTACTTTGAAGCTTAGTTTTCTCATATCTTGTAGTTTTCCTGCTTTTCCTGCTTTGTGATTGTCTACCTCATTAGTAGGTAAATCACCAGAACCAATACTTATCTTCTCAATAACAAAACTTTGAAAACACAGTGGTACTTTTTTCCCTTTTCCAGTAGTTTAGATAAAGTTAGTTTAGTTGTTTAAAGAACAGGATACGCGGATGCTAATCGATGCTAAAAATTGCTAACACATTAAATACCCCTTTGCAATATTACTGATACCAGCACAGCAGCTTAGACAAGAAGCCTCTCACTCCACTAGCAGCTAACCACTTGAGCAGCAGCACAACAAAGTCTGCAAAGCATCTTAAAGATGACACCGTAAAGATATTCTTTATGAAGAATTGTTCAGGTCAATAAAGCCTGAAAAACATTTAAGTATAGTGAAGTTATATAATTGAGACAGAAAAACCACTTAACTGAATTACTGAACTGCTCTTGAGTTTTATTTCACTAAAATACAATTCCTTCCTTAGATTTAATAACAGAAAATTGCACTGTGTGAGCAATGCCAGAAAAAAATTGAGAACCACTGCCATCCCCATACTTTAAATTCATAAACACACACACTTCAACCAGCATCAGCAAATGCTGACATAAGCACGCTAGCACAATCACCTAGGTGCCATCAACAGAAACTATGCATGCATATCACATAATCTAAACACACATTAATGCAGGCATATTAGCACACCAGCAGAAGCAGCAGCAAGGTCAGATTCAGGACAACGTGTCTTTAGTGAGCCTGACAAACAGCAAGAAGCAGATGTCTGAAGTACAGCTTAATATCCAAGTTTAAAACAGTGACAAAGCTGACGCATACATGGCTAAATGACAAAAGATTAACACTGCTGCACAGACAGTTTTTTTTCTTGAATGAAAAGAGTGTTTGTTACGAATGGACCTCATGTAGCCTGAAATACAGGTGCATGAAAATCCAAACTGTCGCCTGTGGATTTCTACACACAAAGAAGAAGAAATCAAATAACATCAAATCAAATTTCTCAGACAATCCTGTATCTTTTGCTCTTTCTGAATTTTTTCACATAATGTGTGGTTATGTGGATTAACCACAACATTGAAAAATACATTTGTGGGTAATCCATCAAACTTGAAGCCCCTTTGCATACAGTAACACATCAAACCTAATAACAAATACTTTTAATGAACTAAATCAAGATAAAAGGGGATTTTTTACATTAATCAGAAGTGGCAACACATTATTTTTCCTATAAGGATGAAGACTGACAAAAGCATGAAAATATAAGTGCACAAAACACATTTCAGCCCACACAAAGATATAAATCACAAAGAGATTGGACGATGACTAAAAAGAAGATTTTACCCTCCATTCACCCCCACAAACTTCAGGTTTTTCTTGGCTCCCTTGTTCCCCTGCTTGCCTGCTCCACCATTTTTCTTCATGATGGATTTGAGACCTAGTGAAGAGGATAGAGCGAGAGGCAGAGGAGAAGATGAAAAATAAAAATGAGGAAAGTAAAAATTAATAGGGTTTCTGTGGAATTTGGGTGTGTGCATGTATATTTTGTGTGTGTGTTCAAGTTCAAGTTATTTGAAACATCCTCACAACTAAACAGTGTGATATGAGTCAGAGGACATCACAGTGTCTCAGTGTTTTAAGATCTGTCACCTTTACAGGCTTATGGTTAGAATAAATACAGCCCCATAACATCAGTGATGCAGGTTTTTGAGCTAAGTACTGATAATGAGCCCAAAGGTCCATTTCTTCTTTAGTACGGAGGAGGCGGTATCCTTTATTTCACATTTTAAATCATCTGACTACAGAACAGTTTTCCACTTTTCCTCATTACATTTTAAATGACCTTTGGCCCAGAGAAGATGGTGACGTTTCTGATTCATGTTCACAGCTTTCTTAAGTTTTAACCTACATTTGCGTATGGCTTCATGAACTGTGTTCACAAAGATTTCTAGAAGTGTCCCTGAGCCCATGCACTGATTTCCATGACAGAATCATGCCTGTTTTTAAAGGTCTGCCACCTCAATCACAAGCATCAAGCAACCAATATTTTGAGCCTTGTCCCGTGCGCACAGAGATTTCTCCAAATTTGCAGAATCTTTTGATAATATTATGCACTGTAGATGATGTATTTGCAATATAGCATTGAGGAACATTATTCTGAAATCATTCTCCAATTTATAGATGCAATTTTTTTGCAAACTGGTTAAATGTTGCCTCTCTGCGATGTTCTTTTTTTATACCCAATCATGTTACACACAAGTTTATTATAAACTTTAGTCCCAAAATGCTCCTCTAGCTCTTTTTTTTAGTACCACTTACTTTTCCAGCCATTTGTTGCACCTACCTGAACTTTTTTGACACGTTACTGCTATCAAATTCAAAATGAGCTAATAATGTTTCATTTGATATGGTTTCTACATCCCATTATGAATAAAATATGGGTTGGTGAGATTTGTAAATCATTGTATTTTGTTTATATTTACATTTGCACATAGTACACTTACATTTACATTGTTATTGACTTTTATCTCATTAGGTAACAGACAACAACAATTTGCAAACGGCGACTGTATTTCTTTGGGCTAGTGTTATAAGTACAGTGGGGCAAAAAAGTATTTAGTCAGCCACCGATTGTGCAAGTTCCCCCACTTAAAATGATGACAGAGGTCAGTAATTTGCACCAGAGGTACACTTCAACTGTGAGAGACAGAATGTGAAAAAAAAATCCATGAATTCACATGGTAGGATTTGTAAAGAATTTATTCGTAAATTAGGGTGGAAAATAAGTATTTGGTCACCTCAAACAAGGAAAATCTCTGGCTCTCACAGACCTGTAACGTCTTCTGTAAGAAGCTTTTCTGTCCCCCACTCGTTACCTGTATGAATGGCACCTGTTTGAACTCATCATCTGTATAAAAGACACCTGTCCACAGCCGCAAACAGTCAGACTCCAAACTCCGCCATGGCCAAGACCAAAGAGCTTTCGAAGGACACCAGGAAAAGTATTGTAGACCTGCACCAGACTGGGAAGAGTGAATCTACAATAGGCAAGCAGCTTGGTGTGAAAAAATCAACTGTGGGAGCAATCATCAGAAAATGGAAGACATATAAGACCACTGATAATCTCCCTCGATCTGGGGCTCCACGCAAGATCTCATCCCGTGGGGTCAAAATGATCATGAGAACGGTGAGCAAAGATCCCAGAACCACACGGGGGGACCTGGTGAATGACCTGCAGAGAGCTGGGACCAAAGTAACAAAGGTCACCATCAGTAACACACTACAACGGCAGGGAATCAAATCCCGCAGTGCCAGACGTGTTCCGCTGCTGAAGCCAGTGCATGTCCAGGCCCGTCTGAAGTTTGCCAGAGAGCACATGGATGATACAGCAGAGGATTGGGAGAATGTCATGTGGTCAGATGAAACCAAAGTAGAACTTTTTGGTATAAACTCAACTCGTCGTGTTTGGCGGAAGAAGAATACTGAGTTGCATCCCAAGAACACCATACCTACTGTGAAGCATGGGGGTGGAAACATCATGCTATGGGGCTGTTTTTCTGCCAAGGGGACAGGACGACTGATCCGTGTTAAGGACAGAATGAATGGGGCCATGTATCGTGAGATTTTGAGCCAAAACCTCCTTCCATCAGTGAGAACTTTGAAGATGAAACGAGGCTGGGTCTTCCAACATGACAATGATCCAAAACACACTGCCCGGGCAACAAAGGAGTGGCTCCGTAAGAAGCATTTGAAAGTCCTGGAGTGGCCTAGCCAGTCTCCAGACCTCAACCCCATAGAAAATCTGTGGCGGGAGTTGAAAGTCCGTGTTGCTCGGCGACAGCCCCAAAACATCACTGCTCTCGAGAAGATCTGCATGGAGGAATGGGCCAAAATACCAGCTACTGTGTGTGCAAACCTGGTAAAGACCTAAAGTAAACGTTTGACCTCTGTTATTGCCAACAACGATTATGTTACAAAGTATTGAGTTGTATTTTTGTTATTGACCAAATACTTATTTTCCACCCTGATTCACGAATAAATTCTTTACAAATCCTACCATGTGGATTCATGGATTTTCTTTTTCACATTCTGTCTCTCACAGTTGAAGTGTACCTCTGGTGCAAATTACTGACCTCTGTCATCATTTTAAGTGTGGGAACTTGCACAATCGGTGGCTGACTAAATACTTTTTTGCCCCACTGTATGTCTGTCTGCTTGTTTCTGTGTGCTCTTGTGTCTGTATGTGAATGTCAGTGATTTTGAGCCTGGAAGATATTGGGAAAAAAACAACGAGTAAGTACAGCCAATCAAATGATGTGGAAAGCTTGTGTTAACACAGAACAGAAAAGCTAGAGCCCCATTTGCTATACTCTATACAAAGACAACAATTAAGACTGCTGAACTGAAATCTAAAGCACATACTTCAGTTTTTAATTAGATTTAACTTTCCAAGTACACACTAAGGCCTCGAAGTATTCTCCATGGAAATATATACAGGTCAAGACTATACACCTTATTGACAACATCCAACCTTGACTCTGCCAGGCCCATTTATGTATGTAACTGCCCAGGAATTGATTCTGTGTGGGCTCTTATGCTGACTCCCTTTGGCTGTGAGCCCAGTATAGCTGTCTCAGTTGTGCGTGACAGCAGACATGGTGCAGAGTATCTGTAATGTTTTATGTAAGGACACAAGACCGTAGCTTTGAGCCAAAAAATACCAGTTTAAAAAAAATTCCCAGGGACCACCATCTAAGAAGAATGATGCTTTTAGATCTAGTACCTCCCAGGAGAGCAACATGGAGAGGAGGGTTAGAAACATACTTGAAATATAAAAATATCCTTTTCCTAATTCCTAATAAATAAATTAGTTGTGTGATTTAACCCTCCTTCGCTTTGTCAGAGATATTTCACTCAAGGCACAGATTGACTAGAATGAGTGAATTCCTCAATGCAGCAGTAGGCGTTTCTTTTTAACACACACAGAAGATGATAAGACGTTTAAAAGGCCACACTGGGAAACTTCACATCAGCCATAGGCACCTCAGAAATGGGTCTGAAATACGCACATCTCAAACCTGACTTAAAAACACTCCTGTACCACACTGTGCTCCCGGCACTGAACTGTAGATGAACTTTGAAAATAAAATATGTGTGTGATAGTTGAGCGAGTGAGTACCATGACCAGAAACAGGAGAGACATATCAGGGGAGGGAAGAGAGAGGCGTCATCTGTTTGATATATGTGTGAGGACCGGTGCTTAAGGATCCATTCGACTGTGTACTGTAAACAGATGCTTAACCACACGTGTGAACTTTGCCGTGTGATTCTGTCTTTGCATATATTGTGGGGAACAAGAAATGTGTACGTGTGCTCTTGAAGGTCACTGAACCATGTCATTTTGACAGTTTTTAGTAATGTGTGTTTTTTTCCACTCTTGTATATTACAGAAAAAAATGCCTATTCCCAGCTCCCCATCCCTCATCCCTCCTCCACTCTGCATTTCAGAGTAAAACTGACATTTACTGTAGCAACAGTGCTCAGTGTATTTTGTGCTCTGCGTAATATGTCTTATATTAACAATGCCTGCGCTCTCCAGAAAGAAAAGGCACATCAATTTCAAGATATTAACCTTAAAATAAGTTAAGCAATGTCATTTATTTCTATCGCGATCCTATTACAGCATCTAATTTCATGACTAAGGCACACTAAAACTTTTGTAGTACTTTTGTAGTACAGTACTATTCATAGAAGCAGGAGAAGTGATAATTTGACAGCATATCAACTTGAGTATAATGTTCCCAGTAATTGAATGGGAGCAGTGTGGTTTCAAGTTGCAATGAAAAAAATCTGTGCTGTGAACGCACCATTTGTAAGAGTTTGCAGGGCTAAGCTGCGCCTATACAAGTGAAACCATGGATATTTGTCTAACCACACTGAAAATGTTTGGCTGTTTCTGCAGGAGTTCTTTTTAGGGAGAGAAGTCAATGTTTCAGGCTAATGAGCTGTACACATTTATAATACTTCATGACAATTATAGATCATAAGGGACATGTTATAATGAAGCGGCATGGATAATGCATCATTATGCTCCTTGAAAGGATTTATTCAGTGACTATAAGAGAGAAATGGCTTTAGCTAATACAAATAGGTGAGCAGCTATCAAACAGATGAACCACGGGCCTACCTTGTTCTTGCTGTTTGCTGGCAGCAGCCGCTTTCTGGCTTGGGGAGTAGAAGGCAGAGAGGACACTGAGGGAGCTGACCAGTTGGCTCTGAATGGAGCTCATTTTGGAAGTACCAGGTTTCCCCGCTGGTTTCCCTGTCGCTGCTGCTGATGGGGCTGCTTTCCCCGCTGGCTTGGCTGACGTTGCCTTTCCAGCCTCTGCTCTTTTCCCTGTCGTCTTTTTCTGTGTGCTCGCGCTCTCCTGCTGGCTGGCTGTTTGCTGAGTGCCAGAGCTGCTTCCGAGATGTGCCCACTGCTCTCCTAGCAGCCCCGTTATCCGAGTTACAACTTGACCCAAAGCTGCAGGCGATGTTGGTGATTCGCTGGAGCCTCTTCGAGGAGGCTGGGCCTCCCCGGTGTCGCGACGTGAACCCTGGGCTTCGCTTGAGCCACGGCGCTGAGCTGCTTCACTGGAGCCACGGCGCTGAGCTGCTTCACTGGAGCCTCTGCGCAGTGACTGTGTCTCACTGGCATCTTTCGGAGAGGCCTGAGCCTCACTGGAGCTTCTACGTGAACCCTGAGGTTGAGTTTGAGCATCGCTTGACGCTTGGCGAGGTGGTTGGGTCTGGGCTTCTCCCGATCCCCGTCTAGGAGTGTGTGATGCACCAGACACCCTCTGCGGTGCTTTCAGCTCTTTTGAGTCCCGCCGAGGTACAGAAGTTTGAGATTGCGCTTGTATTGATTTAGGCCTGACTTGGACTTCACTAGAGCCCGGAGACAAGGCCTGAGTCTCAGACTGAAGTCGAGATTCAGACTGCTTCTCTCCAGACCCTCCAGGAGGTTTCTTTGCTATAGTGTGGTCCTCAACCTGAGGCACAGACGGTGTTTGATGTTTTACCTGTGTTTCAGAGAGCTGTTCTGGGGACCGAGCTTCAAGCTGAGCTGCACTCTGTTCCTGCACCTGGGGCTGGGTTTTCGTCTGCGGCTGGGTCTGAGTTTCACTGGATCCCCTACGAGGACGCACAGGCACCACCTGAAGTTGAGGAGGTGACGGCTGAGTTTGCTCCACTGAGGGTTTCCTGCCTCTTTGTGGTCTTACAGGAGCTGCTGTCTTCACAGCTGAATTCCCCTCAGTTACTGCAACAGTGTCAGCGGCTACAGTTTCTTTGACTGCTGCAGACATAACCTCCCCGGCTCCTGTTTCTTTCTTCTCTGTAGTCTCTTCTCTGTAGGGCAGCTGGTCTCTTCTCTGTAGGGCAGCTGGTCTTGTTTCAACCACTTCTGTAATTTCTTTTGTTTCTGAGTCATCTTGTTCGGAACTCATTTTAATCTTATTTTCTTCTGCTTTAGCAGCCGAACTGGCGCACTCTTCATTCTTCCTAACAACATCTAAAGTTTTTATGCTTTCTACAGCTGCCGCTGAGCTTTCTGATAAAACCTCAGCAACTAAACGTTCACTCTCTCTTTGAATTCTTTCGTATGTTTCCCTGTCTTCTGTTCTTTCGCTCACCACGACTTCGTTTCTTTGGCTGCCTGTGTTCTCACTCACTTGACTCTCTGCTTCTACACCTCTGGCTGGGTTGTTGTCATGACGTCTCTCCATCTCTGTCTCAGTCTGCTGGTCTGCTCTCTGGGCTACCTCTGTCTCTGTCACTCTGTCCACAGTGCCCACCCTTTCTGTCTCTGTCCCTCTGTCAACACTGCTGGCCCTCGGTCTGTGAGGATGGTCCATCACCATCTCGCCTTCTGTTTCTGTGACTTGGTTTACCCTTTCGGCCACGGGGGTCTCGGTCATCTGATCCAGGGTGATGATGCTCTCGGTTAGTGTGCCTCGTTCCATGCTGTTGGCTCTGGGCCTCGGTGGACTTGTCGCTGTTATCGCCGCCTCCATCTCTGTCTCCTGGTCATGCGTGTCAGCTTTTCCCGTCACTGGTCCTTGATCTGTACTTTTAGTCTCTTGTTTTGGTATGCACACTTCAATGCAGATTTTTTCAGTGTCTGTCCCCTGATCTACAGTACCAGGCGATTCTGTCTCTGTTTCTTGGTGGGTAAAATCTATCCTTTCTGTCACTGTCCCTGTGTCAATGCTCTCTCTTCTTGGACGTTCATGTGCGGTGCAAACCTCCACTCTCGTTCCCTCACTCAGTTGTAGTATTCTCTCCTCTTTTAGCTTGTTCTCCTCTATTTGCTGTTTCAAAAGAGCATTAGTGCTCTCTAGCTCCTGGCTAGCCTGAATAAGTTTAGCCTCTAGTACTGTTAGCTTCTCCTGCAACTTCTGCATATCATCTGGATCCTTTGGTTTTCCTTCTTTTGCTGCAGTCTCTGTTTCTTTTAAAGCCACTGTGATAGATAGTAATTCCTCCCCTGAAATGTCTCGTGGCAGTTTTTGCACTGTCTGTCCCAGTGGACTCTCTGTTTCTTTTTGTTTTTCAAGTATGTCCAGCTGCAGTGATTGTCTCTCCACTTCTTGTGCTGAGGACATGCTACTTTTTCCTTGTGCCAAGCTCTCCACTTCAGATAGTAACACGTTAGTTTTCTCTGTCTCACCTTGTTTCTCCTTCCCTGCAGCTTGGTTTGATGGCCCAAGACTTGTGTCTTCTAAACGTCCAGTGGGTTGAGTCTTTAGGACTAACTTCATCTCCTGTGAAGGTCTCTGTCCTTGCGATTGATTATTTGTCCTAGAATCGTAACCTGTTGGTACTGTAGCAGATAATTTGGAAGCCTGGGCCTTGGCTTGTGCTTGTAGCTGAAGAAGCAGCTGCTCCCGCTCCTCCCTCAAAGAGCAGATCTGAGCTTTCAGTTCTGGGATGGTTTTGACCTGTTCCTCGAGTTCTCTGACCCGCTTCAGTGCAACAGTAATCTGCTGGTGAAGACCTGCTCGATCTTGGGGAACACAGCGTCTTTCTGTTACGTCTGGTGAAGCCCGGAACATGTTCTCTGTTGAGCCGTTTTCTGGTGTTCCCACGGTACGGTCAGGACTGCTTGAATCTGAACTCTTACGCTGCTGTAGCGTGATGGGCATGCTCGATGCTCTGAGCAGATTTGGACGACTCTGAATCTGAATCCCCCCAGTTTTGTCTTCAGCACCGCGAGCCCCCGCGCCTACTTCATCTTTGGGTTTAGTTGAAACATAGCCAGTTCCTTGACTTGTGGTCCCCCTGCAGCTCTGGCTGGAAATCACGCCTTCATTTGCTCGAAAGTCAAAGATCTGTTGAACCTCTGTCACTCGTGATTTAGGCTTGGGACCCAGGGTAGACGTCCCAGACCAAGTACTGTCCTTTTCCTTTGGGGGAGGCCTTACTCCATGCCCAGGAAGACTAAAATTTCTGGGCAGAGTGCTGAATTTAGGTGGGCCCTTTACCCTGCGCTGAATGTGGACCCTTTTGATTGTGTTGCCTTTTTCAATATCATCAACATACTTGAGGAAATCAAGATCCAGGTGGAAGCCATAGGGAGTCTCCACTGAGTAGGGCAGCTGCTTCCTTTGAACACCACCCTCACTGGCCTTGGACTGAAAGCCATTGGCTGTAAGAATTAACATCAAATGATTCATTAATGAAATAAGTCATTAGTTGGTGCTTATTTTCATACTTCAGTGACTAGTCATAGTAATACTGTAGTATCCGATATGAAAGAACTAAACATGTGCAATTAGTTTACAATAAGAACATGAACCAAATCACACATCATCAGCATTATTAATTCTTTTCACCCCCTCGTGCAAGCAGGCTGTACTGTGCCGAACACACAGTGCTTCATTATGTAAAACCCGATCACTTACTGGGAAGTAATTATCATGCAGTGATTGCGCCAAAACAAACTAATCAGCATGTAAAATGCTGCTCATGCTGTGTCAACTTATGAATGCAGTATGAGACGGGGTGGTTATCACCTGAAGGAAATAAGCCCATAGCTGTTTTTGGCCACATGAAAGGAACAGCGAGATAAAAATGTCACCTTTTATGTCATGAACTAGATTATATATTGGAATAAAAGCAAAAAATAGAGTCTGACTTATTAAGCTTCTCACAGTTGTTAAAAAAGGTTGCTGCACATGTTAGAAGCACAGAGGATTGCTTGTTTAACTACAGGCTTGGCGACACTCACCACTTTTCTTGTCCATCATGGGAGGCCGAGTTCTCAGTCATCTACTTGTGTTTGCTAGAGTAGGAGCTAACAGCCTGGGAGAAAAAAAGCAGAAATGAGAGAGAAACATGAGAAACTGAAATATCGCCCACTAATATTATGCAAATAGAACCAAATTCTGCAAGAGTAAATTTATGGCATTTACATCATGCCTTTGGACTTTTTTCAATATCAAGAAAATGGCAGTTCTGTTAAATCAAACAAAACAAACCAAGACAAAAGCATGTGAGCCCTGCAGATAAAGGACCAGAAAATTTTTCACAGTGAAGTTATTGCTTTCCAAGATTCTTGTAATATGTTTTCACTGATTTAGTGAAGCCACCAAAATAAGACAAAACAATTTCTTAGAGATATGATATTTTTTATATATAAAACAGGCAGACTTAATACACACGACTGTTATATTTCAACTCTGGCTCTCCACAGTGTATCTGTTATCTTGTCTTCCTCCCCTCACTCTAAGGTTGGATGGCTGCGCCTCCCTGAGCCTGGTTATGCTGAAGATTTCATATTGTCAAAAGGGGTTTTTTCCTTTCCACAGTCGCCAGGTGCTTGCTCATGGGGATCCCCTGATTTTTGGGGTTTCTCTCTATTATTGCAGGATCTTCACCTTAAAATAGAAAACACCTTGAAGCAACTGATTTGGTGCTATCTAAATAAAACTGAATTGAACTACTGTGCCTCATTAGTTTATTTTTATTAGGAAAATGATAAATGGATGCACATTGTATGTTTAAAAATAAATATGCAGTCACATACAAATCAAATCAAATCAAATCACTTTTATTGTCACATCACATGTGCAGGTACATTGGTACAGCACATGTGAGTGAAATTCTTGTGTGCGAGCTTCACAAGCAACAGAGTTGTGCAAAATACAATAATGTAAACAAGCAAAATACAAGAATGGCTACATCTGAAACTAATAAATATATGTACAATATATAATAGTATATGCATTTCTGGATGTGTATACTAAATATTTTTCTACGTGTGTGTGTGTGTGTGTGTGTGTGTGTGTGTGTGTGTGTGTGTGTGTGTGTGTGTGTGTGTGTGTGTGTGTGTGTGTGTGTACACATATTTTACAAATTAAATAGAGTAAACAATAAATAAAATATATAAAATAAAATATACAGAGTTGAGACATGTGCAAAACAGTGGCGTTACTGTACAGTATGGAGTGCATAATGTTAAAGTTCCAGTAGTGAAGCTGAGGTGTCTATGAAGTGTTCAGCAGTCTGATGGCCTGATGGAAAAAGCTGTCTCTCAGTCTGCTGGTACGGGACCGGATGCTGCAGAACCTCCTTCCTGATGGAAGCAGTCTGAACAGTTTATGGCTGGGGTGACTGGAGTCCTTGATGATCCTCCCCGCTTTCCTCAGGCACCGCTTCCTGTAGATGTCTTGGAGGGAGGGAAGCTCACCTCCAATTATCCGTTCAGAGCACCGCACTACTCGCTGGAGAGCTTTGCAGTTGTAGGCGGTGCTGTTGCCATACCAGGTGGTGATGCATCCAGTGAGGATGCTCTCAATGGCACAGTGATAGAAGGTCCTGAGGATGCGGGGGCTCATGCCGAATCTTTTCAGTCTCCTGAGAAAGAAGAGGCGCTGCTGCGCCTTCTTCACTGTTTTGTTTGTGTGTACTGACCATGTAAGATCCTCAGCCAGATGTACACCAAGGAACCGGAAGCTGCTCACTCTCTCCACAGCAGCGCCGTTGATGGTGATGGGGGTGTGTACTTCTCTGCACCTCCGGAAGTCCACTATCAACTCCTTTGTCTTTGCGACGTTGAGGGTGAGATGGTTGTCTTGACACCAGTGGGTCAGGGTGCTGACCTCCTCCCTGTAAGCTGTCTCATCACCATTGGTGATAAGACCCACCACTGTAGTGTCGTCCGCAAACTTCACAATGATGTTGGAGCTGTTAGTGGCCGTGCAGTCGTAGGTGTAGAGTGAGTACAGGAGAGGGCTCAGTACACACCCCTGTGGAGCACCAGTGTTCAGTGTGACGGGGGATGAGGTGATGCTGCCCAGTCTGACCACTTGGCGTCTGTCAGACAGGAAGCTAAGGATCCAGCTGCAGAGGGAGCTGCTCAGTCCTAGATCCTGCAGTTTCCTGTCCAGCTTCGAGGGAACGATGGTATTGAATGCTGAGCTGTAATCTACAAACAGCATTCTCACATACGTGTCTCTCTTCTCCAGGTGTGACAGGGCAGTGTGTAGTGTCAGGGCTATGGCATCATCAGTGGACCTGTTGTGGCGGTATGCGAACTGTAGAGGGTCCAGTGAGTCGGGTAGTGCAGAGCAGATGAAGTCCCTGACCAGCTTCTCGAAGCATTTGCTTACGATGGGGGTCAGGGCTACAGGTCGCCAGTCGTTCAATGAGGAGATGGTGGAGGATTTGGGTACAGGGACGACGGTGGCCATTTTGAAGCAGGCTGGGACTACAGACAGAGAGAGGGAAAGGTTGAAGATGTGCGTGAACACTCCAGCCAGCTGAGCCGCGCATGACTTGAGGACGCGGCCGGGAATCCCGTCCGGACCAGTAGCTTTGCGTGCGTTCACCTTCCTAAAGCACCTCCGCACATCCTCCTCAGACACAGTGTGCGCACTGACGTCATCCGCGGTGTGCACACTGTCCGGTCTCATGGTGTTCGCTGTGTCGAATCTAGCGTAGAATACGTTTAGATCCTCACACAGAGAGGCCGTGGTCTGCGGTGTGCTGGTTTTCCCTCTAAAGTCTGTCTAAAGTCCCTCTAAAGTCTACAGTGGGGCAAAAAAGTATTTAGTCAGCCACCGATTGTGCAAGTTCCCCCACCTAAAATGATGACAGAGGTCAGTAATTTGCACCAGAGGTACACTTCAACTGTGAGAGACAGAATGTGAAAAAAAAATATCCATGAATCCACATGGTAGGATTTGTAAAGAATTTATTCGTAAATCAGGGTGGAAAATAAGTATTTGGTCAATAACAAAAATACAACTCAATACTTTGTAACATAACCTTTGTTGGCAATAACAGAGGTCAAACGTTTACTATAGGTCTTTACCAGGTTTGCACACACAGTAGCTGGTATTTTGGCCCATTCCTCCATGCAGATCTTCTCGAGAGCAGTGATGTTTTGGGGCTGTCGCCGAGCAACATGGACTTTCAACTCCCGCCACAGATTTTCTATGGGGTTGAGGTCTGGAGACTGGCTAGGCCACTCCAGGACTTTCAAATGCTTCTTACGGAGCCACTCCTTTGTTGCCCGGGCGGTGTGTTTTGGATCATTGTCATGTTGGAAGACCCAGCCTCGTTTCATCTTCAAAGTTCTCACTGATGGAAGGAGGTTTTGGCTCAAAATCTCACGATACATGGCCCCATTCATTCTGTCCTTAACACGGATCAGTCGTCCTGTCCCCTTGGCAGAAAAACAGCCCCATAGCATGATGTTTCCACCCCCATGCTTCACAGTAGGTATGGTGTTCTTGGGATGCAACTCAGTATTCTTCTTCCTCCAAACACGACGAGTTGAGTTTATACCAAAAAGTTCTACTTTGGTTTCATCTGACCACATGACATTCTCCCAATCCTCTGCTGTATCATCCATGTGCTCTCTGGCAAACTTCAGACGGGCCTGGACATGCACTGGCTTCAGCACGTCTGGCACTGCGGGATTTGATTCCCTGCCGTTGTAGTGTGTTACTGATGGTGACCTTTGTTACTTTGGTCCCAGCTCTCTGCAGGTCATTCACCAGATCCCCCCGTGTGGTTCTGGGATCTTTGCCCACCGTTCTCATGATCATTTTGACCCCACGGGATGAGATCTTGCGTGGAGCCCCAGATCGAGGGAGATTATCAGTGGTCTTGTATGTCTTCCATTTTCTGATGATTGCTCCCACAGTTGATTTTTTCACACCAAGCTGCTTGCCTATTGTAGATTCACTCTTCGCAGTCTGATGCACGTCTACAATACTTTTCCTGGTGTCCTTCGAAAGCTCTTTGGTCTTGGCCATGGCGGAGTTTGGAGTCTGACTGTTTGAGGCTGTGGACAGGTGTCTTTTATACAGATGATGAGTTCAAACAGGTGCCATTCATACAGGTAACGAGTGGGGGACAGAGAAGCTTCTTACAGAAGACGTTACAGGTCTGTGAGAGCCAGAGATTTTCCTTGTTTGAGGTGACCAAATACTTATTTTCCACCCTAATTTACGAATAAATTCTTTACAAATCCTACCATGTGCATTCATGGATTTTTTTTTTCACATTCTGTGTCTCACAGTTGAAGTGTACCTCTGGTGCAAATTACTGACCTCTGTCATCATTTTAAGTGGGGGAACTTGCACAATCGGTGGCTGACTAAATACTTTTTTGCCCCACTGTATTGTACAGTCTTGGGTACCCCACTGAAGACGAAAAACATTTAGGTCTGCCAAGAAAAAGCAAAAATTAGTAGCACATTGCAGTTAATTGCAGTGCCGCTGTACCCATTAGCTTAAACTCGCCTTTCGTCAGCCTTTAGGCTCCACTTAGGTCAGCACAACCGAGGACAAGCTCACAAATGTTTGCATAATTTGTTCCACATGGAGAAGCCAATAAACCAGAGCTGCTATGACATTTTTTTTTTACAATTAGTTTATTGCACAGTAGACCTATGTGAGAGGGAAAAGAATTCAGAATGTGGAGTCAAAACTTTTAAGGACTAAAAGCTTCTAATAAAATATCCAATACTCACAATAAAAATAACGGCAATTTGCCCAACTTTGAGTGAGTTGCACAGTTCAAATCCATATTAAATGAACACGAGCAGCTGCATGAGCAGCCAAATATCAGCTCTAAGGCTATTTAGAAAATAGGCACACATTATTCACGCAATTTCCATGCAAATTTATGGCACTGTAGAGGATACCTGCTATGTATGAGACATATAGCACATAAGTGCCCGAGGCTGTGCTTTAATAAGCACTGGAGTTCAAACGTCGACACCTAAGGTAGCTAAGAGGCTTAAATTAGCATTTTCATTATTTTTAGGAGTTCCACAACCATATATGTAGTATATGAATACTACAGATGAGTGTTTTACACTCCTCACTGATGCTCTGTATTCTATAATACCTCTAGCACTCAGTTTCAAGTCACTGCAGACAGCTGATTCGATGGATGCAACGGTGCAACAGTGAAAGCCATTTTTCTTGTTTTGATGCTGTATTTAGATTCAAAGAAGATAAAAGTCTAGTGGGAACATAGAAACGCTGTCTTCTAAGAGGTAGTTTCCCCATTTGTGATGACTTCTTTGACGTGTGGATGAGAACATTAAAAAAAAAAAGTCACCCGGATGAAGAATCTCACTACTGACTAACCACTTGTCATTTTTGATCACATTTTCAAGCAACCATGCACCAAATTAAATCAAATGTTTGTACCACAAAGTGCTGAGATTATTTTGAAGTAAGTTCGTGGTCTAGTTTGTGGGAAAAATGTGTCAGGCAGTGCCGAGTGAGGACATACTGCAAGGCAAGCATTACATGAGATGGCAATATAATCAATCAAAATGACAGCCAGTCCACCCAGGGACCTAAACAGGAGCTGTGACAAGCTCTGTTTGGCCTCCTGTCCCCTCCTGTGCAGACTGAGCCTTAATAATGAAAAGAAGAGGTGACCTAGAGCAAAGTTGTTGTCTCAGTTACAGATGAACAGATAAACACAGACACACAAAGAGAAACACCGATCATCTGACTGACAGTCGCTGCACACGATCTGACAGGGCGATGGCTACCATGGCAACCACTGCAAATCCACTATTTCTGTGTGTCCCAGGAGTGAGACAAGAGAACGGGCATTCCTGACTCCTCGTGACACTCAATGCGGCTACAATCACCTCGCTGTCCATAAGGCTTAATTAGCTGATTCGGGAGCAAAAGAATGATGCTGGTAATTGCAGAGCGAAGTACAGGCACACCCCAGTGGCAATTACACACAGTGGGCAGGCAACAAGACCCGCCTTAATTAGATCATTACCGAAGACAGAGGTAGAATGGGGGAAAATGGAGCAGGGACAAGAGAGAGAAGAAAAACAAAAGCTTCGAAATGACAGATAGGTTTGACAAGATGGGATGAGCAGGGTAAATGTGGGGGGGGGGGGAGAACTGCTATGGTTTTCCCAAATGAGACATTCTTCCTGACCTTCCCTAATGTGGAAGTTACAGGACTTTTGTTTAAAGTTTCCTCTTTTAATTAAAGTCATTCCTAATGTGTGTGTGTGTTTAATGAAGGTCTCAGAGCAACAGAAGGATCGTGTTACATTAAGCAGTGTACTGTGGATGATTAGCATAAATGATAAGACATAACAATCAGTCTATAGTGTTAAATGCATATGTTTCTAAATTGCATGCACTGTTATTTCAGCATAACTAGAAGATTACCCAGGTTAGACTAGTAATTAAATACTGAAAGCCCACGGTGACACTGATGATGCACAATACACACTGGATTACAGTCATAATGAGTATGAGCTGAAAGCTCCAAAAGGCTATGCTAATCCAAATTGAAAGTATCTGCTAGAGGCCACGCGAAGCTAAAAGGAGGCCACGGGTGTGAGTGTTCAAAACTGTTTGTGTGTATCAGCACCAATTTAGCCACTCTCTTTGTCAGTGTTTATTTGTGTGTGTGTGTGTGTGTGTGTGTGTGTGTGTGTGTGTGTGTGTGTGTGTGTGTGTGTGTGTGTGTGTGTGTTTGCTAGCTCTGCCTTCACCATGTAGGTTCACGTGTGTGTCAGGTTGAGTGACTGTGTTTGTTACTCCGTGTCTCTCAGACGCACGTAACCCCCTTAAAGGACGTGCCACAGTCTCTTGACACCAATCCTATAAGTGTGACAGCTGGTCGAGAGGCAGCGATGGTGATAATGCGAAGAGTAATGACAGTACAGTAAATAAGCCCGTAGTGACAGCTGTGGGTTTTCATATGTCATCAGTATAGAAACCACAACCACACTAAGATAACTGTTCTTTTTTTTTCTTTTGCACAGACCACGATATCAACACCAACATTTATTTATTCATTGAGTTTTTTTAAAATGTGTTTTTTTACTTTATGCGAAGGCATCAAATGCGTGTACCCTGGCTGTCACCCTTGCCAGATTATACACACAGCACCGACTCAGGGATTCACACATGCACATCAGGCAAACACACATACAATTACTGGTGACTTAACCTACCAAGAAGCATTAATTGAATGTCATGGGTCATTACACTGGAGTGCCTGTGTACTGGAGATTGAATTAGTCGGATACACTGACACACAGCAGGACTGGATAGAAGACAGAACAGCAGGAAATGAGATTGGAGAGAGCGAGAGGGAGGCTAGAGGTGGGCGGATGGGAGAGGGAGAAAAGTGGGCGGGAAAGTGAAAAAGAGGCAGAGACGGGAGTGGCAGATGTACTCGTATCTCGTGCAAGCAGAGCGGTTTCGCTCTCATTTTTCCCGCTCTCCCGGCTGTCCCAGCATCCCTTCTCTCATTTTCTGTTTCAAACTTTATCTCATAAAAAAGAAATTACCCATGAATTCACTACAATCTCTCATATACTCTGAAGCATTGTGCACTGACTGCAGCTGGCGCTTCAAACACAAGTGTTCATCAGCTGTGTGAAAGTGACATTAAAGAAACTGCACGCAGCAGCAGATTAAAGAATAACAGGCAGGCTGAGCAACAGTAACACAGGTCCCAAGGTCTTATCACAGGACCGACATGCATGGAAACAGCTATCTCTGTTTACCCTTGTACTGCCCTGAGAATCCAAGCAGGAGCGTCCAGCTTAATGTGCCAACTCTCAGCCCGAGATAAAAACACATTTGAGGAGGAGCACATGTGCAGAGAAACACAGGGATACGCATAAAGATGTGAATATGCAAACTACAGCTGGTAAAAGCTTATGACAGCACAAGACTGCCAGAGTGCAGTTTCAACAAATATAAAGTCAGAGGTAGAAACCCATGGTGGGGACAGCCAGAGCTGAATTTGCAGCCATATTTGGATGCCACTTTAATTACTCTGGTATAATCACAGCTCACTTCACTTTAGCTTGATAACTGGCATCGTTGTCTCACTGAGACTCCTCTCTGCTGGATGTTTTAGCCTCTGCAGTCAGCCAGTGTTCACCTCGCTGCTATGAGAGCTGTCATCAGGTTTGTGACTTTTTCAGTTGGTCCCAAAAGGTTGATTCTGTTCATTTGGACGTAGCGTTTTCAATGGGAGAAACATTTTGTCACTCATCCAAGTGACTTCTTCAGTCTCAGCTGACTGCAGGTTTCCCCAATCTTATAAACAGTACATTTGCACATTAACTGAAGCAAGCACCACTGAATGAACAATGGGCTGAGAGGTCAGTTCCTTGATCATTAATATGCAAATTATCATGACCATTAATCAACAACCACTGATCATTGATCAAAGACCAGAATCAACTTTTGGGGATTTACATATGGATGATTGAGCATGCATCAAGACATTTTTTTGGGGGGGGTGTCAATCTGATGTGCTCATCTGTGTCACATTACAGATGCATCCCCTTTGATACAAATGTGAGTGAAGGACGCAGCTGACGGTGCAATTAGTTCAATCTCGTGAATTGCAGGTGCAGATAACAGTTTTTGCATAATGACTTTATTGCTACTGTGCAAGTCAACTGGGAACTGGAAAGTTTAGGCTCACGCAGCACAAAGAATGCTGTTAGCATCCAGAATACAAGGAGTGAATTGGGGGGACATTTATCTGATATTGCAGAGCTTAGTCTGTCTGTGTTCTGCAGAAACAGATCAATCTCTCTCTGCTCTACAAGAGCTATTTGAGTAGAGTCTGGGCCATCCCACCCCAGTCTAAGATTATCTCTGTCTATGTATAGTGCATTACAAGAAAAAGGTCCTGCTGTATTACATCTTCTGGTCCAATTTATCATTAATTTACTTCACCCCAGACCTTTAGGTCTATTCTAGTTCATCTTCAGTCCTAATCCTGTATGATCCAGTCAAGTTTAGTCTAACAGCGTCTGCATTCATCAGGGGCCAGATTGTTCCCCTCGTGCTAAACAACATCTGGCTTTCAACTCCAGAGAGAAAATGAGAGAGGGAACTTCTGTCTATGGGCTTCATTAAACAGTGGCAAAATTTTCCCACAGGGTTGCAGTGAGCAAGCTATTATAGGTCAGTTAAAAGTGACGTTTTTTTCTGTGGAAGAACTGCAAATTCAGGATATGGCCTTTATTGGACGGTTTAATAAGAATCCGTCTTTGAAAAGAGCATGAAGTTTAATGTAGCTGTAATAATCAGATGTCTGTACAATAGTGAGTTCACTAGTTACCTCCAGTTGTTGGCTGGTTATCAGCAAAGTCCTTACAACGTCTCTCTTATCAGTTATTCACAGAATGAAGGGGGAAAAAACATCTTTCTAAGCTCAAGGCCAACAATAAAAATTGGTCCTTATATAAAAAGACCAAAAGGCACAAAGCAATGTTTTTTTTTTATGCACTTGCCAGTTTTAGGACGCCACACAAAGAACTTTGTTTAAAAAGGAATACTGCAGACCCCAAGTATTGTACTGATGATTCACAAAGACCATTCAGGAGAACTCCAAGCTTTCTGACTTGCCAAATATTTCTGCCTTGCTGTTTTCTAACATGCAAGTAAAGTAAAAATAAATTCCAAGGAGTCTTAGTCTTAATATATCTGATCATGAGGTTTCCTGAAAACCACACAAATTGCTTAACTTACACTCTAATAAAGTTATTTCAGAAAAAAATAGAAACTGTGGGGAAGTGGCACTGCGTGGATATTCACTTAGCAAAAGCCGTGGTTGTCATTTTCACACTGAGATTTCAGTGGGTAACTGTGCAGTGGTTTAAACAATTTATAACAATGAAATAAATACACACTGCACGTCAACAAGACAAAGCTTTAAGATTTAGTTCACCATTCAGCAATAAATGCGTCTACTCTACAATGCAACACAATAAATGTTGTCTTTACCTCCACCAAGGGTGTTATGTTTTTGCGAGTGTGCATACCTGCATGTCATTGTGTCTGTAAACACAATAGCTCAAAAAGTTTTGTATGAATTCTTTTTTGCCTGTCCCATTCAGCACTGGAGCAGTCAGAATTATTGTCTGAAGGCCAAGAAAAATGCTGAGCAGATTTATTTTCCCAAGTGGATCCATCAGATCCAGGCCCCAGATATAGATGCCCCCCAGATCATGAGAGCCCATGGAGGACCACTGGAGGGGCAGCAGCACCACCCTCCTAGAAAAGAGCTGAGGAGAGCCCAAAACGGTGGGGTCACCCAGCAGCCACGTTGCAGAAGCCACAGAGGGCTGCGGCGACGTGCCCATAGGCTCCGCCAGCAACCTGCTACGCTAGAGCGGACTGAGGGCCCTCCAACCTCCGGAAGGGGCCCGACTGAACCATGGGTGCCAGGCACCGCCCCCAGACTCAGGACATATTTCCTGGGATTCTGGGCCTCCCTGCATCCCAGACCCCGACCAGACAGCCAACTCACTCTCCCAGCCCAGGGGTGAACAGAGGTGTGAAGACCCCATACCGCTCTCCGCCCGCTCATATGTGGTGTTTTGTATGAATTCTGATAAAAAAAAACTTTGTAGAGGGGTAGCGTGGGGTCATGTTAAATAAAAATCCATTAGAATTTGCCTTTCATCCACCAAGGTCTTCAAGCTCAGTTTAATGATTTATTGATCAAAAATGGACAAAAAGCCTTATGACTTAGAAACTATGATTCTGATAAGTGTGGTGTGTATGTGGTGTCAACATATAGAAAGTACCATATAAAGATTTAGAATATTGTGTAACATTTGACCTCTGACCTCTCCTTCAAAGTCAGTAAATAGATCTGAAGGTCAAAGTGATAATATTGCTATACAGACCTGTTTAAAACTATGTTTCTTACTTCCAGTGTTTGTACTGACTACAAATGGGCATATAAGGAATAATATATGGAGATTCTTCTTCAAGGTCAAATAAAGTCAAACCTTTCTGAAATATCTGTTATCTTTAAAACTATGCTTAAAATCTACTGCCTTTGTTAGAAGCATTTAGGACATGAGATTAGTATATCGGGATTGTAAATATCAACGTTTCCATGCCAGATTTGACCTCCGGCCTAATTTTTACATTTCACATGTGCCTATTACATCACGTATTTTAAAATGAGTTTCAACAGAGAAAATAACAAAAGCCTGCACATTTAAAGAAAGGACAAAGGACATTCAGTAGAACTGCCATGGACACAGCTCTTGTAACCCTTTCTAAATGTAATGAATGTTTTCCAGATACTGTAGCCCATCTGTCCACTGAGGCAATATGTCCTGCTTAAGTAATTACATCTGCCCTTTAATAGTTGGTAATAAATGTTATTAAGGCCCTCAAACAAATTTTCCATTTTTACTCAGTCTTATGACACCAGTCTACAACATAATTAGCTGTTTTCAAATACAGAATGGGTGAGGGGCTGACAGAGTAAGTGCAGTGTTTTATCAGTAATAGCGTGGACACGACCTCGTGCAACCACCCCTGTCCTGATTCTGCGGTGTCTGTCAAAGGACAGATAACGCTTACGCCACGCCTTCGCTGCAACTGCCTTTTATCTCTTCTATCTCTGCATCTCTTCTGTCTCTTATTGCATGAGCTCTGTATGCCTCCATAGACATAGTGAAAGGAGCTTGTCTTTTCCTCATGTTCTGTAGTGGCATTCCAAAAATGAGGAACAGCTGCATGCTTTCATTAGCGATAAAGGAGGTGCTGTACCATCTATTATTCATTCTAGTTTGAGATATGTTAGCATTATGGTTACTTCCCCTCATGGGTGTAATAACAGTGGTGAAGCTAATTAGCATTTGGGTCATCTGACTATTGATGTGTCAACAGTCGGTGAAACGATGCTGACAAAAAAGGGTAGAAACTAGAGAAACATGCAGAAAACAGAATAAATCTGTGACATCTGTCAGAAAGACAGATGGGATTAGGAATGTCTAAGGTTATGCAGTCTGGATTTGAAAGGCTTAGATGGTCAAAGATAAAAAGGAGGGAAACATGACAAACAGCAGAGACTCAGTTACACATCCGTGAAGTTATGTCCTCTTTGACAGGTAAAAGCAAGTCTTTCTCAAACACGCACACATACAGAATGTATGCGTAACATGCATAAACTACGGAAGTGACAGCGTAAGCGGTCTGAGATGTGTTTCTGTGAGTGTTAACATGAGTTTAAAAAAAACAGGGTCCCCTTGCTCATTAATTATGGCTTTCTACTTACACAGAAACACAGAAGGCATGCGCACGCACAAACACACACAAGTAAACACACATACAGATTTGCATAAAAACAGGAAACTCTAACAAAGTAAAGCAATCATGAAGTAAGTGATCTGTGCACAGAAGCACATGGAAACGTGCATGCAAGCACATAATTCTGCCAGAGAGGACGGCTTGAAGCCAGCAGAATATAAGTGCAGGAAAGCAATTCAGCTTGGTACAGCAGCACATTCTGCAGAACAAGCAGGAGGTCTGTGCAAAGAAATCAACACTTATAAATTCACACTCTATCGCTCTTAGCATAGCATGAGGCAAAACTTCCAGCTTTGCTTCCCTTTGCATGTACGGAAAAAAAACACACATAAGTTGAGTATGTCATCTCTTATTTTACTGTGTTTGTTTTAATGCATTATTGTGCGCTGCCTCTTACATCCCCAGCAAATATATCGCTGCCAAAGCTGTGTGGGGGAGTGCGAACATTGTCCGACCAGAACAATACTACCCTCTCTCCATTACACTCGTGCACATCCTGTACATACACCCCTTTCCCTTTTCCACACTTTCTTTCTCACACATCCGAGGCTCCTGCACATGTGACCTATGTTCTAGACTGTAAAAATAGAGCGGGGAGGAGGAGGAAGGTAAGGCGAACAGAAAAAAGCAGAGCAAACAACGGTGAATGATGGCAAATTGTTCATGAGACATGAAAGCTGAGGGGAAAAAATGAAGAGTGGCAAGAAAAACAGAGTTAATTCACAGGGGGAATTTTTTCTCTCACCTGCCATGTAGCTCTTCTTACCTCCTGTCCTTCCTGTTTCTGTGAATGCTACTGACCCTGTCTCTCTTAATATCAGCAGAGAAAAAACGAGAAAAAAACTGAAAAAGAGGAGGGGAGGATGGGTGGGAAAGAGGGGATGTGTTGGCATATGGTGCCAGAGGTAGAGAAGAGAAGAGAAGAGAAGAGAAGATCAGTTGTCTCAGTCTGATAGATTCACCAGCCTCCTTGGTGCAACCAACTGGCCCAGAAAAAAACAAAAATAACACCCTAATAGACAAATGGGCTCAACAGAAAACACACGAACAAAAACACATACAGACACACAAGTGTATGGTAATGAACCACCAGCACAGCATCTTCCAAGCATGCATAGAAATGGAAGCTTATAAAGCTCATGATTTGAACAGATAACAACAGAACAACAGAGGAGTCTTGTCTGGTTTTTAATTTATGCACCTCTTTTTAAGTACAAGTGTGTGTTCATTCATGCACCTACTGTTGCGTGTACATGCTTAGTTCTGGGCTGTGTGCATGTGCAGTAGTGTCTGTGTGTACTGCCTCTGGGCTAAAAGGTCTAACCCTGCAACGATCACACGCTGTGTAACACTGTAATATTTACTGGAGGACTCAAAATTACCCCCTCCACAGTGCTGCCACATGAGACTGGATCACACTACTTTCAAGGTGCTCCAGACTATCATATCTGTGAAATTTATCAAGTAAACCCCAAGTTATCTCAGTCTGGCTCAATAACAGAAAGCAGTCTAATGAGTAAACCCAGCCCGGTTGACTCTATAGTGTAAATGAGGTAAATAATTAACTGCCTTTAAATAGGCTAACTGCCCAGGCTAATGGGTCCTATCTCTTATCTCACTCCTGCACTGATTCCTCAGTCCAACAATGCTAATTCCTCTCTACACGTGTGCAAACTTCTACTCGAGAGCTGCTCGACATCACAGCATGCAAAGAAAGAAAAAAATATCCAGCATGTCATATGAGCAGTGCTGGGCATAATGTGTGCAAAGTAATCAGATTACATTGTTTTTGTAACTCAGTAAAATAAGGTGACCTTTTACTGTGCACTTCTGTAACAATCAGCTGACTTCAGCTAGTACGGAGTGAGGAGGCTAAAGTGTGCACCTTCTCAGGAGTGGAGAAATCAATATTACTTTCCAGCTGAGCAGCCAAAGCTTGATTTTCAGCAGGTGACAAAAGCAGTAATGAGCAGTCAGGCTTGTAGCGGTGCGTTAAGCCTACCTGTACCTGTTTCTAAAATAGAGTCACAGTGGTCAAAACATTTTTCTGTGATCCACCTCAACTCTGCCGTTAGCTTGGTGATAAAACTTCAAAGCTAAAATGAAGCTCTTCTAGGTATCCTCATTAAATAAGCATCATCCATCATATTTATCATCAATTATATAAACTATTCATCATATATTACTTTCTTATTGCTTATTTTCTTATTATTAAGCACTTGGTGACAGTGGGAAGGAAAAAAGCCTGTTTTTTTAAAACCTATTAAGGGTGTTGACTTGCACAAGGAACCTTTGTCAAACATGAACTCAGACAATATTCACAGTTTCTGTGGCTAAATCCCTCTCGATATATGTCTAACACACTGCACCCTATCAGCTCACATCCTTTCATCTAAAGCAGCGGACTGAAAGAGGGTGTGATGCAGCCTAGGGGGTTAAACTTCTCCCTTCCCAATCACATGAACCTCTCCTGTCAGGCGGTATCAGATCCCACCTCAGACCCTAAGGACTTCTCGAGGAATCACTCCTTCCCTGTCTTTTCATTATATGTTGCAGTGATGTTGTCTGTCCATCTTGGTTCCTCTTGTGTTAAAACAAAAGAAAAATGTAACTTTTAAGTGCAGGCAAAGTTTGTGGAGTGAGCTGTTGCCTCAAGAGAGGTTCAAATAACTTAATATTGCATTCATGCACAATTTAAGAGCAGCAGGAAATCAAGATGTGGCTATGTGCAGCACCCTCAGTAATGACTTTCACGTGGTTCATGCCCTTCTCTTCATGTATAAGGTCTTAAATAATCAGACCCCATCTTATGTCTGTGAAGGTTCTCAGTCATCCAGGTCATCGTAGTCAAAGGAGCTTGCAAAGAAAAGCGTCTGGACTTCTTTAAGTTGCTTGAAGACGTTTCACCTCTCATCCGAGAAGCTTCTTCAGTTCTAAGGTCAAATGGTGGAGAGTCCCAGATATAAACCTAGTGGGAGAAACCCCCCACAGAGGGACAAAAGGACCCCCTGATGATCATCTAATCGCCTGAGCCAAGGTGTGAAACTGGGTGTGGGTCCCAATCAGCCAGAGTTTCGGGTGTGTTCATTGTGAAACCTGGCCCCACCTTATCATGCGAATTCCTGAGGTCAGATGGCCCAGGATGTGAGTGGGCGTTAAGGCGTCTGGGATCTCAAAACTGGATTATAGATGGCAGAGAGTTGGTGTCGTAAACCCCCGCCTCTGTTCAAAGATGGTCGCTCACAGTGGACATAGATGGCTTCTTTCACTCCTCTTTCAAACCATCTGTCCTCTCTGTCCAAAATGTGAACATTGGCATCCTCGAAAGAGTGTCCTTTATCCTTAAGATGCAGATGGACTGCTGAGTCTTGTCCTGTGGAGGTGGCTCTTCTATGTTGTGCCATGCGCTTGTGAAGTGGCTGTTTGGTCTCTCCAATGTAGAGGTCTGAGCATTCCTCGCTGCACTGTACAGCATACACCACATTGTTAAGTCTGTGTTTTGACGTTTTGTCTTTCGGGTGAACCAGTTTCTGTCTGAGCGTGTTGCTGGGTCTGAAATACACCGGGATGTCATGCTTGGAGAAAACTCTCCTGAGTTTCTCTGATACACCGGCTACATAGGGGATGACAATGTTGTTGCGTCTGTCTTTCTTATCCTCCCTCGCTGGTGTCTGGTCTTCTTTTCTGTGCCTCTTTGCTGACTTTAAGAACGCCCATTTAGGATAGCCGCACGTTTTGAGTGCTTCCTTTACATGTGTGTGTTCCTTCTTTTTTCCTTCAGGCTTAGAGGGAACATGTTCTGCCCGGTGGTGTAGGGTCCTAATTACTCCAAGTTTGTGTTCCAAAGGGTGATGGGAGTCAAAGAGGAGGTACTGGTCCGTGTGTGTGGGCTTCCGGTAAACTTCGATGTTGAGGTTGCCGTTCTCTTCAATGTGTACAGCGCAGTCCAGGAAAGGCAAACAGTTGTCCTTTGTGTCTTCCCTGGTGAACCTGATGTTTTTATCCACAGCGTTAATGTGCGCAGTGAAGGATTCCACTTCTTGTGTCTTGATTTTGACGCAGGTGTCGTCCACATATCTGTACCAGTGGCTGGGTACTCTTCCTTTGAAAGAGCCAAGAGCCTTCCTTTCCACTTCCTCCATGTAAAGGTTGGCTACAATAGGTCACACGGGGGAGCCCATGGCACAGCCATGTTTTTGTCTGTAAAAGCCTTCGTTGTACTTGAAATATGTAGTGGTGAGGCAGAGGTCTAACAGTGTGCAGATCTGATCGGGTGTGAAGTTGGTCCTGTCCTTCAAGGAGCTGTCTTCTTGTAGTCGTTTTCTGACAGTCTCCACGGCCTCCGTGGTGGGTATGCAAGTGAAGAGAGAGACTACATCAAAGGACACCATGGTTTCATCTGGATCCAGGGTAAGTTTCTGGACCTTGTCGGTGAAGTCGGTGGAGTTCTTGATGTGGTGTGGGGTGTTCCCCACGAGAGGAGCAAGGATGGTAGCAAGGTGTTTATGTAGCCCAGTGGCAAACAGATGGAATTAGAGACTGTTTATTGTAATTATTATTAAAGGTGTTTTATTTTGTTCAGTTAAAAGCACTCATGATTGGAGAGAGACTCTAAAGAAAAAATCCAAATTATTTTGTATGGAATTGCATTATTTGTGTTATTTATTTATTTATTTTGTTTCTCAAAGGTTATTTTTTGACCTGGATACAAATGCAGTCCAACCAATGGGATTGTTTGTCCCGCCTTGTTTTTCATGTTTGGTTGCGCTGCTAAGGCTGCTTAGACCACACGCGCCATAGCAGTACCTGTGGGGGAAAACGTGGTAGCTGTTGAAACAGCGAAGCTGTTGGTGTCTGCTTGATTAGCCGCCAGATTTGGATAGCCGAAGCTAGTTTTATGAATACGAAGTGCTTTGCACTGGTGAGTAACGAAACTGTTATAGCCGCTGATCGGCATCCTGAAATGTTAATGTTGTTCGCTTCAAAAAACAAACGCTAATGGTGACGGTACTATGCAAGTAGCTAGCGAGTGTGCTAAACGCTCACTCCCGTTGTTAAGCGTTAGTTGAGAACTTATTAGCTGTTGTTAGGTTAAGGAAAAAACAGTATGTCTATCTGTTGTATTGAAATGTTTTATTGTGTTACTTTTATTCATCACTGTTGTTACTTGACCGTGAGCAGAGTATATTGAGTTTGCTGCTTTTAATGAGCAGTGTGAATTGCTTTAATGATTGGTGATAGCTACATTGCCATGTAATGAAAACGTTTAGAATTTGATTAGTTGTACAACATTAGAAATTGAAACACATTTTGTTCATGATTTATACTTTAAACAGAAGTGTTAGTTAAGTGTGAACCGTGTTCATTTGAAGTAATTCTGACCTCACTCTTAGGTCAGGTTTTTTGAGTTGGAGAAAGGAGCCGAGACTCCTCGGAGAACATTGGATTACAGACTTTGTGGAAATCCGCAGAAGAGGAATAATTTTCCATTGCAATGGATGGCGAGCCACAGCCCATTTGGAATTGAATCTTGAAGTCTGGTTGCCTGAACTGTGGTAGGACAAAACAGTGCAAACCATACATCGATCGTGGACTGAACTCACACCAATAACTCACCAGATCACCAAACAGGCCTGATCTGGATCCTATTGACACTTTAAAAGACCCGGGTCTAACATTCTTTTCTTTTTTATTTTGGGTATCTGTGCGCGCACACACAATTTTGGTTGTTATTGTAAAGGCAATACAGTGCACAAATTTCAAATACAGTTGAACTATTGCTTCATCATTTGCAGTTGTGTTTTCATTGTGGTTACCCATCCTCTGGGCTCCTGTCGTTCCTGAAATCTTCTGATTTGCCCATTGTTTATATATTTTGTTACATACTGGTTACAGTGTAAAAGTGGCGAGCCAGCCAGGAGCCTTGAATTAATGGGTGACGATAGTGAAGCATATTTTGTGTGATTGAGCTTTTGGTAAGACCGTCTGTCGCACCAAAAGATGGATTTTGTTGAAAAATTAGGTATTAAGGTCCCAAATGCTGTCATAGTGCGTGGGGTAACAGGATCAGAAAAGGATGAAGAGATTTTTGAGTTCTTAAAGCAGTACGGCTCTATTAGTAGGGTCCTCACCATTGATGATCAAGTATCTGAATTCAACAAGGATCAGATAGTGGAGTATAACTCAGGAGTAGCAGTGCAAACATTAGGACCCTTGTTGCCCTATGTCCACCCCTCAGCTGCCAATCCTGATGTAGTATTTTCTGTACATGCTTTGACAGATGTTTATTCCCAGAGAGTTGGGGGGAGTGTCACAGATACTTACCTGAGTGAACTGCGAGGAATAGCCAAGCTAAGTGGGAAAGATTTTGAAGAGGTACTGAGAGAGGTGATGACAAAAATTGAAAAGTCTGTGGGTGTCGCCGAAGAAAGTGTTGCACTCAGTACTGAGGTTGAAATAGAGGAAGTTGATCATACTGACAGGCCCAGCCAGACCCCTGCTACTTTTATTGAATCAGCTGGTATTTCAGTCTGTCCTAAGCTTGGCCACGCTGATGATGAATATCGCACACCGACTTTAAGCTCTGGAACCAAGAGATCCCTGACTCTAAATCCTGGTGAGCTTAACCCACCAGACGTACAGAGAATTGTGGTTGAACACATTGTAAAGAGTGATGATAAGATGTCACGTACCCATTCCACCTTGAGACTGAGAGCTTTTTCTGGGAAGATTCCCCGGCCATATAATGAAGCTGATTATGATACTTGGCGCTCTCATGTTGATTTAATGATGGAGGACACTTCTGTTTCTGACTTGGAGAAGACTCATAAAATTCTCGAGAGCCTCCTCATTCCTGCTTCAGATGTAGTTCGACATCTTGGACCTGAAGCGCCACCATCTACCTACCTGCAATTATTGGAATCTGCCTTTGGCACAGTTGAGGATGGGGAGGAATTGTTGGTGAGGTTCATGAACACGTTGCAAGATCCTGGAGAAAAACCCTCAGCTTACCTGCATCGCCTGCAGGTGGCATTGAACCGTACTGTGCGCAGGGGAGGTGTACAGCCACAAGAGGTCGACAAACACCTCCTGAAACAATTTTACAGGGGTTGTTGGAATCATGACTTGCTTGCTGTCTTGCAGCTAGAACTTAAGGATCGACAACCCCCATCACTCGCTGAGCTTTTGTTGCTGCTGCGTACTGCAGAAAGTAGGCAAGAAACAAAAACTAGTAGAATGAAACGGCACCTTGGTACTACCAAACCTAAGGTTGTCTCCCATAGACAGAGTGTTCAGGAAACAAGCGAAACACAAGCTGAATCTGAATCAAGTGACCTAAGTAAGTTAAAGAAGCAAGTTGCTGACTTGAAGAGTCAATTGACAGCACTCATGAAACAAAGAAAACCCACTGCTTCTAAGAAAGAACACATGCAGAAAGATGAAACTAAAAAACCTGACCATGCAAAGACTGAACCAGGGCCCCCTCCACACAGCGCTTTAACTGTAAAGCCAAAACCGTGGTACTGTTTCCGTTGTGGGGAGGATGGTCATATTGTGGCCACCTGTGAGTCAGATCCAAATCCTGCCCTGGTAGCTGCTAAAAGAAAGGAACTGAGAATCCGTCAGCAGTTATGGGAAAGCCAACACCGAAACACACCTTCGTTAAACTGAATTCAGTCCCTGTCGTGGGACAGATGGGGACTGCAACGGGTCAAACACGTCCCGCTGATAAGAAGCCTAAAGTGACCACTAAGAAGGGTGCCATGTTAACATTGAATGCTGAGCGTGGTAATTTCAAATTACCCAAAGGTTTAATAGGGGCGAAAACTACAGCACAGGTTCAAATAGAGGGCAATTGTGTTAGCTGCTTAATGGATACAGGCTCTCAAGTCACCACTGTTCCCCAGTCGTTTTACAATCAGAACCTGTCACAACATGAGATCCGGCCTCTCTTTGAGCTTTTGGAGGTTGAAGGAGCCAATGGCCAATCTGTGCCTTATCTAGGCTACATTGAGATTAATGTTGTATTCCCCAAAGAGTTTTTAGGTGCTGAGGTTGAAGTCCCCACACTAGCATTGGTGGTTCCAGATGTTCGTACAGTCCCCCAGCCACTAGTTTTGATAGGTACTAACACACTAGATCTACTTTACGAACTCCATCGTGATACCTGTCCTGAAGAGTATGAACCATCACAATATGGTTACAAAGCAGTGCTAAAGATTTTGGGGCTGCGACACAGGCAGTGCAAGGATAACCGCCTTGGTCTGGTCACCTCGCTCGGAAAAGACCCCCAGCTAGTTCCAGCAGGACAAACCGTAGTGTTAGAGGGGTTCATTGATGTAAACAGTCATACCACTGAGAAATCTGTCCTCTTAGAACATCCCTCCTTGTCAGCACTGCCAGGTGGGGTGTTAGTTAAACCTTGCCTCATTGACTTGCCCCAGAAAGCGCCATATAAAGTGCCAGTCGTAATGACTAATGAGCTGGATCATGATGTTGTTATTCCCCAGAAGTGTGTGATTGGGGAAATCAGTGCATTTCATCGTGTTCTCTCACATGAGCATTGTGTGGTGACACCAGATTCTAGCACCAAGCAGAAGCTAGGCCTCAACTTCAACTTCGAGGACTCACCCATAAGTGCTGAGTGGAGAGAGAGAGTAACACAAAAACTTGCCAATATGCCGGAGGTCTTCGCGCAAAATGACATTGACTTTGGGAGAACTAATCAGGTAAAACACCAAATCAAGCTATCTGATGAGACTCCATTTAAGCACAGGGCACGCCCCATACACCCAAATGATCTGGAAGCTGTCCGAAAGCACTTGCTAGAACTTCAACAGGCAGGTGTGATCAGGGAGTCCACATCACCCTTCTCTTCTCCCATAGTGGTGGTGAGGAAGAAGAATGGGGATGTGCGTCTCTGTGTTGATTACAGGAAGCTCAATCTGCAAACAGTGAAGGATGCTTATGCACTCCCAAACTTGGAGGAGACTTTCTCCACGCTGACTGGTTCCCAGTGGTTTTCTGTCCTCGACTTAAAATCTGGTTACTACCAGATTGAGGTTGAAGAGGCTGACAAACCGAAGACAGCTTTCGTTTGTCCCATTGGATTTTGGGAGTTTAACCGTATGCCGCAGGGCATTACGAACGCTCCAAGCACATTTCAGCGTCTCATGGAGAAATGCATGGGGGATATGAACCTGAAGGAGGTTCTTGTCTTCCTTGATGACATCATTGTTTTCTCTAAAACGCTGGAAGAACATGAGACCCGACTGATCAAAGTTCTCAACCGTCTGAAAGAGTACGGGTTGAAATTATCCCCTGAGAAATGTAAATTTTTTCAGACATCAGTGAGGTACTTGGGACATGTTGTGTCTCGTAATGGGGTGGAGACTGACCCTGAAAAAGTGAAGGCTCTGCAAACTTGGCCAGTGCCTACTGATCTGAAAGAACTGAGGTCTTTTCTTGGTTTTGCAGGGTATTACAGACGCTTCATTAAAAGCTATTCTAACCTAGTGAAGCCCCTCACCAATCTGACCTCAGGTTGCCCACCCCTTCGCAAAGGTACCAAGCCCAAAGCTAACACTCCTCAGTATCATGATCCGAAAAAACCCTTTGGTGAGCGATGGACTCCAGAGTGTGAACAAGCTTTCCGAGCGATCATTGAAAAGCTAACTACTGCTCCGATCTTGGGTTTTGCTGACCCCAAGTTGCCCTACACTCTCCATACGGATGCCAGCACTATGGGGTTGGGTGCTGCTTTGTATCAGGAGCAGGAGGGGCAGATGAGAGTAATAGCATATGCTAGCCGAGGTTTGTCCAAGAGTGAGTCTCGCTACCCTGCCCACAAACTAGAGTTTTTAGCTCTAAAGTGGGCAGTTACAGAAAAATTTTCTGATTACCTCTATGGTAGCCAATTCATGGTTGTAACTGACAGCAATCCCTTAACATATGTTCTGTCTACAGCCAAGTTGGATGCAATGAGCTATCGTTGGCTAGCAGCACTCTCCACGTTTAACTTCCAGCTTCAGTACAGAGCTGGAAAGTTAAATTCTGATGCAGACGGTCTTTCAAGACGACCACATGGAGAACTGCTCAATGACACCGTTTCACAAAAAGAGCAGGAACGTATACAGCGGTTCACTGAAACACATCTGTCTGGTCAAGGAGTCACTCTTGGCCCAGACGTGGTCCCAGCTATCTGTGAGAGGCACCTCATTGGCTGTAGCCCAAGTGAAAACAAAGAGATGGATTGTGCTTTCACCCTGGTAGACTCTTTGGCCATGTCTGTATCTGCTATACCAGATGAGTTTGTGAATGAAGATCAGTGTGGTGGGTTACCAGTTATTCCCCATATGCCAGTAGAGCAGCTAAGGGCAGAACAACGAGCTGACCCGTGTTTGAGGGAAATTATAGCTCAACTCGAGACTGGGGACAAGGTTCCACCCACCGTTAGAAAGCAACTGCCCGATATTCCCTTACTAATCAGGGAATTCAGTCGCCTTGAGCTACACAATCAAATACTGTACCGAACACGACAAGATGGAGGTTGTGTAACCTGGCAACTTGTTCTTCCAGAGCAGTTTCGAGACACAGTCCTCCATAGCCTCCATGATGATATGGGCCACTTAGGGATTGAACGCACTCTCGACCTGGTGAGAACAAGGTTTTACTGGCCAAGGATGGCTGCAGATGTTGAGAAAAAGGTTAAAACCTGTGATCGCTGTGTTCTGAGAAAATCCCTTCCTGAAAAAGCTGCTCCTTTGGTCACCATAAAGTCCACCAGACCTCTTGAGCTTGTTTGTATGGACTTTTTGTCCATTGAGCCTGATAGGAGCAATATTAAGGACGTCCTCGTACTTACAGACCACTTTACTAAGTATGCCATTGCCGTCCCAACTCCCAATCAGAAAGCTCAAACAGTTGCCAAGTGCCTGTGGGATAATTTCATTGTCCATTACGGCATTCCTGAACGTTTGCATAGTGACCAAGGGCCTGACTTTGAGTCACACATCATCAAAGAACTATGCAACATCCTGGGTGTTCACAAGATTCGTACTACGCCCTACCATCCTAGGGGAAACCCTGTAGAGCGTTTTAATAGGACGCTGTTGAGCATGCTTGGCACATTGGAAAACAAGGACAAATCACAGTGGCATAGCTTTGTGAAACCATTGGTTCATGCGTACAATTGTACAAAGAACGACGTTACAGGGTACTCACCTTATGAATTAATGTATGGCCGTAAACCCAGATTGCCCATTGACCTGGCTTTTGGTCTTCCCCTCAGAGACGACGGCTACAAGTCACATTCGCAATATGTGCAAAGTTTGAAGTCACGTCTGGAAGAGAGTTACAGGATCGCGGCACAAAACGCAGCAAAAATTGCTGACAAGAATAAGACCAGATTTGACTTGCGTGTAACCGCTTCTAAATTGGAAGAAGGAGACAGAGTTTTAGTGCGTGCTGTACGCCTAAGAGGGAAACATAAGCTTGCTGATAAGTGGGAGTCAGATGTTTATGTGGTGGTAAAGCAGGCGGGAGATCTCCCAGTTTACACAATAAAACCTGAGAACAGAGACGCTCCTTGGCGAACTGTCCATCGAGATCTCCTACTCCCTTGTGGTTTTGTCACACCCACTAAGAAGAAGCCTGTTATGACAAACTCCACACGCAAGCCTGTAACACGGCAATCAGCTAAACAGTATGATGAGACTGAACCTTCTGAGACAGAGGAGGATACCGTTTGGTTTCGTGAGAGGCGTCCCAGAGAAACCATTCGATTCACCACATTGTACGAGATTCCAAAATCATCCCCTGACACCGATGATGGTGAGGCAGCACAGATAAATTTAACTGAAGACTGCTTAGCTGTTAATGATACGGTAGTCAGAGAAGACTTGTCTCATGGAAATGCAGAAATCATTTTGGAGGATACTGCCTTGGATGCCGTGAGTGAAAAACACTCAGCTGCTGATGTACCTGGAAGTGGAAGTGACTTAGCAGACACATCCACCTTTCAGGGAGATGTTCTTCTAAGCAGAGAAGACTCTGACAGTGAGCCTGAGGCCTTTAACAAAGAAGATTCACAACAGAGCGTGGAAGGTGATAAAACGGACACTCTTCGACGTTCAGTGAGGAATAGAGGTCCGCCAGAAAGACTGCAGTACACCCAGTTGGGTAATCCACTGATATCTATTGTGCAATCCTTATTCCAAGGCTTGAGCTTAGCTTTTACTGATGCTTTGCAAGAGAGTAAGGAGGTTGGAACTTACCAGGAGCCACTCTCTCAAGTGGTGAGGTCACAGCCATCTCCCATGCAAAGGGACTTGCATGAATTTAGGAGGGGAGAGTGTAGCCCAGTGGCAAACAGATGGAATTAGAGACTGTTTATTGTAATTATTATTAAAGGTGTTTTATTTTGTTCAGTTAAAAGCACTCATGATTGGAGAGAGACTCTAAAGAAAAAATCCAAATTATTTTGTATGGAATTGCATTATTTGTGTTATTTATTTATTTATTTTGTTTCTCAAAGGTTATTTTTTGACCTGGATACAAATGCAGTCCAACCAATGGGATTGTTTGTCCCGCCTTGTTTTTCATGTTTGGTTGCGCTGCTAAGGCTGCTTAGACCACACGCGCCATAGCAGTACCTGTGGGGGAAAACGTGGTAGCTGTTGAAACAGCGAAGCTGTTGGTGTCTGCTTGATTAGCCGCCAGATTTGGATAGCCGAAGCTAGTTTTATGAATACGAAGTGCTTTGCACTGGTGAGTAACGAAACTGTTATAGCCGCTGATCGGCATCCTGAAATGTTAATGTTGTTCGCTTCAAAAAACAAACGCTAATGGTGACGGTACTATGCAAGTAGCTAGCGAGTGTGCTAAACGCTCACTCCCGTTGTTAAGCGTTAGTTGAGAACTTATTAGCTGTTGTTAGGTTAAGGAAAAAACAGTATGTCTATCTGTTGTATTGAAATGTTTTATTGTGTTACTTTTATTCATCACTGTTGTTACTTGACCGTGAGCAGAGTATATTGAGTTTGCTGCTTTTAATGAGCAGTGTGAATTGCTTTAATGATTGGTGATAGCTACATTGCCATGTAATGAAAACGTTTAGAATTTGATTAGTTGTACAACATTAGAAATTGAAACACATTTTGTTCATGATTTATACTTTAAACAGAAGTGTTAGTTAAGTGTGAACCGTGTTCATTTGAAGTAATTCTGACCTCACTCTTAGGTCAGGTTTTTTGAGTTGGAGAAAGGAGCCGAGACTCCTCGGAGAACATTGGATTACAGACTTTGTGGAAATCCGCAGAAGAGGAATAATTTTCCATTGCAATGGATGGCGAGCCACAGCCCATTTGGAATTGAATCTTGAAGTCTGGTTGCCTGAACTGTGGTAGGACAAAACAGTGCAAACCATACATCGATCGTGGACTGAACTCACACCAATAACTCACCAGATCACCAAACAGGCCTGATCTGGATCCTATTGACACTTTAAAAGACCCGGGTCTAACATTCTTTTCTTTTTTATTTTGGGTATCTGTGCGCGCACACACAATTTTGGTTGTTATTGTAAAGGCAATACAGTGCACAAATTTCAAATACAGTTGAACTATTGCTTCATCATTTGCAGTTGTGTTTTCATTGTGGTTACCCATCCTCTGGGCTCCTGTCGTTCCTGAAATCTTCTGATTTGCCCATTGTTTATATATTTTGTTACATACTGGTTACATTTAGCAATGTTATAAGTGGCTGAGTTTATGCTACTGACTATGGGTCTGAGTGGGACAGCTTCCTTGTGGATTTTAGGAAGTCCATAGATGCAGGGTATGGCATCCCCTGGGTAAAGGCAGTGATATGTAAGGCGGTCAATAATTTTGTCCTTTTCAAAGTCTTGAAGGCAAGCTATAACTTTCTTTTTGTAGCTGCTTGTGGGGTCTCGCTTTAGGGCTTCGTAGGTATTGTTTTCACTGAGGAGAGTAGTGATCTTTGTATGGTAATCTGTAGTGTTTAGGACCACGGTGCATCTTCCCTTATCAGCTGGTAAAACAGTGATGTTGTGGTCTTTGCTCAGGGAAGCGACGGCCTTCTTTTCCTGTATTGTGAGGTTGGATGGAGGGACTTTGGCACTGGAGAGCGTGGCTGAGACTTTCATCCTGATTTTCTTCAAGCAACTTAAAGAAGTCCAGACGCTTTTCTTTGCAAGCTCCTTTGATGACCCCATCTTATATTAAAAACCTTATAGTACATACTTGGGCTCCCTAAGGGGGGGCTTTCCATGATCAGCTGAGCATATTAATCTCTGGCTCTCTTCCACAGTGTGTTTTTGGTTCTGTCTTCTTCCTCTCACCTGCAACTTGTCGCGGCAGATGGCTGCTCCTCCCTGAGCCCGGAGCTTCCTGTTAAAATTGAGTTTTTTCTCCCCATTGTCACCAAGTGGTTGCTCATAGCATTTGATTGTTGTGTTTTTCTCTGTATTATATTAATGTCTTAACCTTAGAACATGAAGGTAACTTTTGTTATAATTTGCTACTGAAGTGATCTGAATTGAATTGAACTGTATGAACCATAATAACCATAGTAATTCAACTGGCCAACATTCACGAGTAGGGCATTTGTGACAAAGTCTTTTGTATATCAACAGTCTCGGTGTTCCAGCTGAGGTAAAAACACGCAGTTAAAATTTTAAAACAACACAAGGCAGCATTGTGTAAAGCCTGACACCCCAGGATTCTGCAAATGTATGTTTTTAAATACGTGTGGCTGTGTGTAAGTGTGAGAACATAAAAATGCTTTAACTGCTGCACTCCACTGTTCAGAATAACAGCTTCGAGTCATATACTGAATGTTTTCACAACGGTGGGAGTTGCAAAGATAAAAAGTCTGCAAACAAAAGTATTTGTTACATGCAGCCTGTAGTTACAACTAATGTTTAGTGGTCACCACCAGGCACTGAATTCATAACTCACTATTACCTAAGACTCATGCAAGCCTTCAGCTCACCTCTGATTGGATCACAAAGTCAAATATTTTGACTTGGCATACATTTTTTTTCATCATCGCAGTTCTGGGAACAGCAATTAAAATATTTAGATTATACTGTTAGGAGCATTCCTGCTAATCAGTTTAAATGTCTGCTATGTCTCGCAAAATAATTTTGTATAATATTGTTACAGTTTTAGCAAACTGGCAGCCTGGGCTTTATGCCAAGTCTTGCAACACACAATTATCCACGCAAGTGTCGTCTGCAGTATGTGTATGCGTGTGTCTGAGTGGGTTCAAGTGTGAAAAACCAAAAACTGTTTTTACTGGCAAAGCTCACAGTTCTCAAACCACTTCCAGCAGCTTTGAGCCTTCTGGAAATAAAAGTTTTCTTCTCAAAATAAACTAAAACGTCATTTACTCACAAAGTTTTCAGTTTTTATTCGTATACTGTGCTTTCGCACCAGGGTCTGGAAATATGAGTCAGTTTTATACATTAAACTGGGAAGATGACATGTAGGAAAATAGTTCATAGTCAAATTTCACAATTATGAAATGTAACTTGGCAGCAAAGTACGATTTATTAAAAACAAATTTCAGACTCATTTGTTTTGTTGGGGGAGTTTTCATCCAGTTAATCTTCCTTTTCACAAGGCCTTGCTTTCCTAATATATAATAAATATTATTTTGCATCTGTGAGTCATGGGTAGACTTGCATTATTCCACATTATTCAAGCAAGAACGATTTACAGTATTTAGCAAATATGTTGGCTCACCAGAACTTTCAAACTGATTTTAATTTATAGTCGCATCGCTTTTCCAGTGTTTGAAATGCATGTCGTGTGTATGCATAATTGAAGCCATACATCACTGCTTCAGTGTGCACACAGTCTGAAGGTCCGGTCCATATATAGTCTAGACTAACCTTGCAGCACCAGCTGATGATATTAAAGGCCGTGACCCCCACCAAAAAGAATGTGTGCTTTGTTTTCATTGTTCTTGTTTTCTCATTCTTTCATGGAAATCACACATGTAGACACAGACAAGAATAACACCCAAGATAAACACTTTGAGAAGTGCTGCTGGGAGATTCTACTAGCCCGCTTTTTAGCCCCTTACTTGTCATACACTCCTCAAATAAACTAAAGGAACAGATAAAACACTAAAAATCAGACCTCTTATGCTGAAAACCTCTTATTTGAAATAAATAAATAAATCATGCTCCATGATTTTTTAGGAATTAGAGGATGACACAACTCTTGATAGAAATGAACATTTTTAACCAACAGATGGCTGAATTCACCCTGAAAATCCAAATGAACAAAATTATGTATCAGGCTAGTCCATTTTGTGGAAATTTAATTGCCGCAACTCAGTAGTTTGTTTGGCCCCCATGTGCTTGTATGCATGGCCACAATGTTGGGTCATGCTCCTCATGAGATTACTGATGATGTCCTGGGGGATCTCCTCCCAGATCTGGACCAGGGCATCAATGAGCTACCGGACAGTCCTACGTGTAACCGGGTGGCACTGAATGGATTGAAACATCATGTTTCAAAATAAATAAATATATAGGTTCTATTGGATTTCAGTCAGGCGAGCCGGGGAGCAATCAATGGTATCAATTCCTTCATCCTGCAGGAACTGCCTGCATACTCTCGTCACAAGAGGCTAGTTCCAGGAGGAATCCATCATCCACTTCACCAGCGTAGTGTCTGACAATGGGTCCAAGGATTTCCTTCCGATATTTAATGGCAGTCAGGCTGCAGATGCCTATCCTGTAGACGTCTGTGTGTTCCTGTATGGATATGTCTCCCCGAACACAACACCAAACAAGTCACGCTCAATGATGTTACAGGCAGCATAATGGCAAATGCCATTCAGGCTCCATGGTATCGGGCAAAGGGTCCACTAGATGACATTAGTCCCTGAGTCCACACTCATGAAGTTTGTTTCTGATTGTTTGGTCATAAACGTTAACATATTAACACTAGTGGCCCGCTGTGGTCATTTTTTATAGCTCATCCCGTTCCTCCTTGCACAAAGGAGCAGATACTGGTCCTGCTGATGAGTTACTACGGCCCTGTCCAGCTCTCCAAGTAACTGCCTGTTTCCCCAAATCTCCTCCATGCTCTTGAGACTGTGCTGAGAGACACAGCAAACCTTCTGGCAACGGCACATATTGATGTTCCATCCTGGAGGAATTGAACTACCTGAGCAACCTCTGCAGGGTCCAGGTATTGCATCATGCTACAAGTAGTGACATTGGTCCTAGCCAAATGCAAAACTAGTGAAAAACAGAAAAGATAAGCAGGGAAAACTTGTTAGTGGCCTCCTTGTTGCACCTGTTGTTAATTTCATTAACACCAAATTAGCTAAAACTGATTAACAACCCCCTCTGCTACTTTACTGACCAGATCTATATCCCAGAAGTTTAACTGACTCAATGCTCTACTTTAATGTTTCTGAACAGTATATTTTTGGCGAGCCTCTGTTACTTTGTGTATTCCAAGGAGGAGTGTAGAGAGGCAGCAAATGCTGAATTCATTAACGCTAAAAATGTCAAAATCTTGACAAAAATCATTCAAGAGTGAAATAAAGCACCACTCTTGACATTATGCCCACCGACTGAGCATTAAATCAGAATCTCTCCATCTATCTCACATCAAAAGACACAGACAAGAACACCAAGAGTGAGTGTAGCGTTGTACCGACAGGTAGGGATGCAACCACTGCAAATTAAGTAGCTGCAATAATGTAATCAGTTCCAGGCTGAATCCCCTTCATGCAGCTTGTTTTTAACTCTTATTAAAAAGTTGAAGCAATGCCTGGGCAAATTCTGTCTGTTCAAGAGTAGCAGCAAATACTCATGACTAAGATGGTTTTAAAATAGGAAAAACAGTGAAACGAGCATCGAAATCATAACCAGAATACGTTAATAATGACCAGGACTTTCCACTCTAAACAAGTGTGTGTTTGTATTGCTGGGCTATGGTTAGCAGATAGACATCCTGAGGAAGGCCAGTTTCTGATAAGGCCATTAGGCAGGGAAAAGACTGTTTATATGTTGTAACAGAACTGACCACAGAGCGGACGTCACTGCTCAAGTGGAAACGATCTGAGCTATCTTGAACATTGTGTGTGTATGAGAGAGACAGAGTGCTACAAAATGAAGACTGCAGATTAAAATCAATAACTATCACTCTTTTCTTGACTTTCCAATTAAATATGGTGAGATTGCCGAGAGAATACAAAAACTACCGACAGCCGCCAGTGCTACCCCTCAGCCTGCATGTACACACACCCACGGTATCCCTTTCAAAAACCTACATTGCTTTGTTCTCACGTTATCGCATTCACAAGATTTTCAGAAAACTTACTTTGACTTTTAGGTCGAGGTCACTGAGATTCAAACTCATCCAAGATTTTTAGTCGATGTATCAATTTGAAAATCATAGATGACTTCCTTCTTGAGTTATTGCATTCACAAGAATTTCAGAAAGCTTGACCTCTGTTCTTGACCTTGAGGTCAAGCTCAGTGAGATTCGAACTCGCCTGAGATTTTCAGTAGATACACCTGTGGTATTAATTTGAAGCCAGTTGCTGCCTGCCCGGCAGGGTGACGACAATACCCCATCAGCCTTTTATGGCTGAGGAGTAAAACTGAAAAATACTGCATGCATTTCATGTAGATATGGTTGCTATGTTACTATGTCAGCAAACAGTGTCAACAACAGGTTGAGTACTGAAAGCTGTCATTTGTAAAATAGTCCAGCTCTACATTTCTGTTATTTCAGATTCATTTAGATTTGCCAGATGCTTTTCTTTGTATGCTATGAGAGCACATTTCCATGGTTTGCCCATTTATTTTACGCTCTCACAAGAGCCTCAAAAGAGTTACTACAATCCACAATTTCTGCTAAATCAATAATCCTCTCTAGCTGTCCGGGAGAGACTTCATTAGAACAAATAAATTGGGGAAGCGTATGCACATGTGCTGAGGTCGGACCAGTGCATGTCAACTGCTTTTAACTGTTTCTCACTGTGAAATTTAAACAACTAAAATGAGCTGGGAAAAAGTGCAATACAGGCCAGCACCGAAACTTTATTTTTGGATTAAATTCACTTTAAAAGGCTTCCAATCCTTTTACTGTGTTACTTTAAGTGTAAGTGAGCATGAAAGCCTCATTTAAATTCATTTTATTACGCTTTCATTTGAATCAATGAAGCACAAATCACCTAAATCACTTCTTTTTTTTATTTGTTTGCCATTCAATCCAATACACGATGTTTATCAGTTTATGAGCTCGCATGTTTCCATCAGCTCGCTCGCTACATGTCCAGTGTTCATTGATTTCCGAGGAGGCACTCTCTGGTGATTGCTGACAACAGTGTAACTTCAGCATTAGTTTCTTGTCAAATGCCTCCCTGCCTTGAAAAAAAAAAAAAACTCGTGTCACTCTCTGACTTTTTGAGATAGTTTTCCGATTTGAAAGGATGGAGAAAATCTGCATAAAAGTGTGAAAAAGGCAAAAAGAAAAAGCACAAACCGACAAAAAAAAAGAGAGAAACAAACACAGATTTATCATCGAGTGTGGGTGAAGTATGGCCGAGCAATAAGCTGATTGCTTCCCACAGACAGTCTCTTCTAAAGGCCTGAACTCTGCTGACCTGTGTGGGTGAAGGAATATACAAACTAAATTCTGCTTTCTAATATCACTAATTAGCATAACATAGAAGAAACCATATCTAAAGAGCACAAAGGGAGCATGGAGGAAGACCATTTATACAGTAGTTTATGTGTTTATTTATCTGTGTTTCACTGTAGAAGCACAGTGTGTGTTGTTTTTCTCCTTCTTGGTATCTAGCCATAGGTATTCCTGCCCATGAATCAGCATCAAAGCCACAAAAACTTAAACAATAACTAGAACTGACAGCCGGTGTATCTGAACCTCCTGCCTATCACGGGAAAGGTGTAGGTTATGTATGAAAACACATGAAAGCAGTTAAGACTGAACCTGCAGCAGAGATGAAAACAGTCTGTGCTGTAGACAATATTACACATGGTGATTGTATAACAGCAAATCAGTCTCAGTCTACATTTAGATTTATTTTCAGAAATAAATCAAAGCCTGTTTCAAGTCTTTCCATGTTGATTTTCACCACACTGTGAGATGGACAGAAACCAACAGATGCTGGGAAAGTAGGAAATCAATCTAGGAACATATGCTTTGGAAAATGCTTTGCAGTGATGTTATCAGCCTAAAAATACAGAATAATGACTCTGGAGTCTCAATTACAAAACAAAAATGCACACTTCCTAATGCCAAAAGAGCTCTGACCCATCCGGGGCACGGATGGCGGACCTCTGGGTTGTCTTGGTTTCAGCATTTCCAGCGGTGTGCTCAATTCAACCGGGATCAGGGGAGTTAAGAAGCCAGGTCAGGTCATGGTCATAGAGCCACTAATTTATGGCGTGGCAGGATGCACTCTCCGATTACGGCACTCATCATCATGCTGAAGCGGCATTCCTTAAATGCATGCCATTGCAATGGGGAATGTGTTAGGTCTGCATCAATATAAGTGGGTGGTGCATGAAAAAAGTAACAACCATATGAACGCCAGCAGCATGTTACATTGAAACAAGATGATTCACTTCACCTGTTAGTGCTTTAAATGTTGCAGAGATCTGGGAAATGATCTGGCAGGCTGATCTGCAGCAAGTCCTCCAAAGCAAATAGCAAAATATGTTGTTTGCCCATGCTGTCTAGAGCGGCACATTAAACCTAATTAGGCTTTTTTTGTCTTAGTCTGACACCCCTAATAATGGGACACAATTTCCCTGTGCCTTCCAAAACTGTTCTAAATCAATTTTTTTTGACACTACAGTAAGGTTTGTGCAGAATGAGCTTTACAGACTTGCTAAGCTGTTGCTCAGGTGAAAATCCTCCATCCACTTAACCCTCCTCCCAGTATGGCTATTGTTGCTGGATAAACAAATGCCCCTCTGCTTCCATTATAACAACTACTGCTGTAAGACTATTTTGTGACAACAAGATTTTTCTATTACATAAAAATTTCTAATAAAGCTTAAAAAAGCTTGCAAACTTGCCCCGAATAATGTTGCTCTCACTGAAATCCACAGAGATTAAAAGTATACTTTTAATCTCTGGGTAAGTAATATGGCGATATGTATAGGTATGTTACATGAACCATGCCACACACCACAGCACCTACACTGTCCATCTGCAGCCGAGCACATCTGAGCTCACTCTGTGCCACACTGCACACGTAGAAAACAGCGGTGTTAGCCAGGAGGCTGCGTCAGCTCTCTCACCACATGCAATTTGTTGTTGAGTCTGATGGGAAGCTACACGGGGTTGCGAACTTGTCTGAACAGTTCCCAGGAATCTCCCCTTACATAAGTGAAAATGGGGTAGGGGGTATGTGGGTTATGTGTGGGTCAGAGGTGTGTTGATGCTAAAGGGGTTAAATCCATTCGTTTGGTCTTCTTTCTGTAAGAGTACCTATGACGTCCTAAGATTTTACAGATAGGACAACTAAACATTATGATCGCCATCAAAAGGCTTCAAGGTGTTGCACTTAATTGCACAGTAATGAGGCCAAATGATCATAAAGACAAACATAATTTTGTACAACATATCTCACAGACTGCATCTCCTGCTTCAGACCACTGAATAGTGCTCACACAAAGCAGAGCCATTTTTATCCGCCCTGAGGGAGTCCTTTGTGTGAATGTAATGTTTTCCTTTGAGTTAAAAAGGGAAAAACCATGAGATAGTGTGTACATAAATCTCTATAATTCAAACAAAATGTTCTATTTAAAAAAAAAAACTGAGGCCACATGTTGGGATGACTTTGGGGATTTGCATAATTGCTGATAACAATGGGAGTAATTTCTTTGGGTAAATAAAATGTCTTTTGTGGGATTTTATTTCTGGTATGGTTCCAGTTACACACAAATGAAAACGTGAACTCGGGCATTTTACTCCCACTTGCTGTTTTTTTTTTAAATCGCTGAGAGGAGAGGAGAAAAAAATACAAGAGCGTCAAAGGGGGGCAGTGCTGGTGACTAACCTCGTTTTGAGCTTTCTACCATGTACTTCATGGGTTCACGCCTGGCTCATAGCCCTTTTTCGCGTGTCATACCCGCTCTCTTATCTTTCCTGACACTCTCCATGGTTCCCCATCTTAAAAAGCCCGAATGTCAGACTAATCTGGAAGATGAAGTGCAACCAAGAGGAGAGGTTTTTGTTTATTGGCATTGTTGAGAAACAGCTGCCAACAGCTATGAAACAGTGAGTCAGCGCCGAACCCTTCTATTTCTTTGACCTCATTCTTTCTCCACCTGTATTTCTTTCTATGCTTTTCTTCTCTTTTAGCATTACATGTATTGCCACCAGTGTTGGTCAAGTTACTTGAAAAAAGTAATCAGTAACTAATTACTGATTACTTCCCCAAAAAAGTAATCCCATTACTTTACTGATTACTTATTTTCAAAAGTAATTAATTACTTAGTTACTTAGTTACTTTTTAATAACACGATTTACAACCTGAAGAGGTGATAAAGCGATAGATCTTTCAGCCCAATTCTACTTTTTCTGCATAATCCATCATACAAAATGTAATCAAATGGAAAAGTCTCTTTTTAAAACTTGTTTTATCAGTTGTAATCTTTTAACTTTATGCATCAAGCAAAAATTTTATTATATGCAACATTCTCTGACTTGAATAAATTAGTTTAACATTTAAACATATTTTCTGCACATTCCAGCACATAAAATAAAATATTTTTTGTGTTTACACTCACTCTTTCAAATAGATGCAAGTAAAATACAGCAGAAAATAAATAAAGTCAAAGACTCAGCGGTCCTGTTGCTCTATTTTCACCTGTAAAGCAGGACTGGGGGTAGGCGGAGGTTTACCCTGGTGCAGGTGTGCCGCGGTCAGTTGAAGGATCTGCGAGTTTCTCTGTGAATTTCCCATTACGTCGTTGCGCACTCAGTGCTTGCTTGGAAGTTTAGGGGTTTTTTTCGCTGTAAAAAGTTTTCTTCCCACGCACAACGGACGCTAATGTTTTTGTCACTTTTTATGGAATCAAACTCAAAGTAAGGTCAGTACTTCCACGCTTTGAATGCTGCACGCTCATACTCTCTCCCACAATCGATATGTGATCCATTGTTGATCTGCACACAGCTGTTGTCACCAACAGCGCACTCGCTTACGTCACTGTCATGAGACATTCTCGCAAAAAAATCACGGTTTTAGTAACGCAGTAACGCAGCGTTCCTACGGGAAAGTAACGGTAATCTAATTACCGATTTTGCAATAGTAATCCCTTACTTTACTCGTTACTTGAAAAAAGTAATCAGATTACAGTAACACGTTACAAGTAACGCGTTACTGCCCATCTCTGATTGCCACATAGGGAAGCACACTACGTACAGCTGAACGCTGCAGGCAGAAGGACTGCACAAAAAGCTACAGCAAGCTATTCTACACGAGTTTTGAACAAGGGCCACCACACAGCTGAGAAGACAGAAGTCATAATAGGCAAGGCAAGGCAAGGCAAATTTATTTGTATAGCACAATTCAACAACAAGGTGATTCAAAGTGCTTTACAGAGACATTAGAAACAAAAACAAATAAAAAGCATGATTTAAAATAGATTAAAACAAGCAAACAAACAAACTAACTAAACACACACATTTCACACCTGTTCGCGTGATCTGAACCCTTATCGTAAGGGGAGCTACCAGTCCTTCTGTGGACGAGCTACTTTCTATTTTAAATTCCCTGAATTTAAAATACTCTCTAGACCCAGTCTAGACCCAGTTGGGGAGCTACCCAGAGCTCTAATCCCACACCTGTTCGCGCGATCTGAACCCTTATCGTAAGGGGAGCTACCAGTCCTTCTGTGGACGAGCTACTTTCTATTTTAAATTCCCCAGCTGGGGAGCTACCCAGAGCTCTAAACCCACTTAACAAACAAACAAACAAACAAACAAACAAAACAGTATATAAAATCAAAACAGATAAAATCAGAACAGTAGATAAAATCAGTAGTTAATGTAAGTTTTGAAATTTAAGCTTAACAAACAAACAAAACAGTATATAAAATCAAAACAGATAAAATCAGAAATAGATAAGATCAGTAGTTAGTGTAAGTTTTGAAATTTAAGCTTAAAAGTGTGGATTTGGTGCTTTATTCAAATGCAGCTGAGAATAGGTGAGTCTTCAACCTGGATTTAAATAAACTGAGTGTTTCAGCTGATCTGAGGCTTTCTGGGAGTTTGTTCCAGATATAAGGAGCATAAAAGCTGAATGCAGCTTCTCCGTGTCTGGTTCTGACTCTGGGAACTGATAAAAGACCGGATCCAGATGACCTGAGGGATCTGGATGGTTCATACTGGGTCAGGAGGTCACTGATGTATTTTGGTCCTAAACCATTCAGAGCTTTATAGACCAGCATCAGAACTTTAAAGTCTATCCTCTGACGGACAGGCAGCCAGTGTAAGGACCTCAGAGCTGGACTGATGTGGTCCACTTTTTTGGTCTTAGTGAGGACTCGAGCAGCAGAGTTCTGAATGAGCTGTAGTTGTCTGACTGATTTTTTAGGTAGACCTGTAAAGATGCTGTTACAGTAATCAAGCCTACTAAAGATGAATGCATGGACTAGTTTTTCCAGGTCCTGTTGAGACATCAGATCTTTTATCCTTGAAATATTCTTGAGGTGATAGTAAGCTGACTTTGTTATTGTCTTAATGTGTTTTTCTAAGTTTAGGTCTGCATCCATCACTACACCCAAATTTCTCGCCTGGTTTGTGGTTTTTAGATGTATAGATTGAAGTTCTCTGGTGACCTGTAATCGTTTTTCTTTGGCGCCAAAGACTATTACTTCAGTTTTGTTTTTGTTTAGTTGGAGAAAATTGTGGCACAACCAGTCATTAATTTCCTCAATGCATTTACCAAGAGCCTGTACAGGGCCTCGGTCTCCTGGTGACATTGTGATATATATTTGTGTGTCATCTGCATAGCTGTGGTAGTTTATTTTGTTGTTCTTTATAATCTGTGCCAGTGGGAGCATGTAAATGTTAAACAGAGGGGGTCCCAAGATGGAACCTTGGGGAACTCCACATGTGATACTTGTCTGCTCAGATGTGAAGTTACCTATTGATACAAAGTATTTCCTGTTTTCTAAGTATGTTTTGAACCAGTTTAGTACAGTTCCTGAAAGACCTGCCCAGTTCTCCAGTCGTTTGAGTAATATGTTGTGGTCAACTGTATCAAATGCTGCACTGAGATCCAGTAAAACTAGGACTGACATTTTTCCACTGTCTGTGTTCAGACATATGTCATTAAACACTTTTGTCAGAGCAGTTTCAGTGCTGTGGTTCTGTCTAAAACCTGACTGGAAGGCATCATAGCAGTTATTCTGTTTTAAGAAGTAATTGAGCTGTTGAGAAACTGCTCACACACCTGACATTAAGGAAAAGTTGACGATCTGTAACAGGTCTGACTCTAAAGTCTTTGAGACCTTTTTGAAAAAACTTGTTGGCAGGACATCTAAACAGCAGGAGGAGGAGTTCAGTTGACCTAAGATGTCCTCCAGGTCTTTGCTGTTAATCGGGTGAAACTGTTTGATGGTGTTTAAACAGTTTTTCGGTGGACACAGTACATATCCTGGATCTGCTGTTGATGTACCAACTGCTTGTCTAATCTTTTGGATTTTGTCTGTGAAGAATTTGGCAAAGTCATTGCAGGCCATGGTTGAATGAAGTTCAGCTGCCACTGGCACAGGAGGGTTTGTTAGCCTGTCAACTGTAGAAAATAAGACCCGAGCATTATGGCTGTTTTTAGTGATGATGTCAGAGAAGTAGGACCTTCTTGCACTCCTCAGTTGTAAATTATAATTGTGAAGTTTCTCTTTATAGATGTCATAATGAACCTGGAGGTTTGTTTTTCTCCATCTGCGCTCAGCTTTCCTACACTCTCTTTTTTCATTTTTCACCAGTGTGGAGTTTCTCCATGGAGACTTTTTCCTTCCAGAGATAACCTTCACCTTAATGGGAGCAATTGTATCCATTACATTTAACATTTTTGCATTGAAGCTATTGACGAGCTCATTGACTGAGCCTTTGGACAGGTCAGGTGTTAATGGGAAGACCTGGTTAAAGATCTCACTACTGTCTTCAGTTATACACCGTTTTGTGATCACTGCTGTTGATATATTTGTGTGGGCTGAGATTTTACTTTCAAAGAAAACACAGTAATGATCAGATAAGCCCACATCAGATACAGTAATGTTTGAAATGCTCAGGCTCTTGGAGATCAGTAGGTCGAGAGTGTGTCCTCTATTATGTGTGGCCTCTGTTACATGCTGAGTCAGCCCAAAGTTGCCCAGAGTGTTACTCAGGTCTTTAGTCCCTTTGTCCTGAGGGTTGTCCACATGGATGTTAAAATCCCCGACAATAATTACACAGTCGAAATCAACACAGGCAAAGAACTTCTTAGGGGTGGAGTGAAAATGATTAAAGCCATCCACTGCAGCCATTGTCAGGCTTCTTACTCTACGGTATGCCCCATTATGGTTCCCTTTCTTGTTCAAGACAACTTCCAAGCAGCATTTTGCCCAAAGCGTTACCACCAATCAGCAATACACTCACTTTTTTGGAGGAGTTTATGTAAGTGTCTTTATAGCCTTCAAAGTTTTCATATGCCATAATCCTTCTCTGTAGACAAAGGGCTGCGTAGATGCACACAAACAGCAGTTCAAATTCAAATTCAAATTTTATTTGTCACGTACACAGTCATACACAGTACGATATGTAGTGAAATGCTTGGACAACTGCTCGTGACCTAAAGAAAACAAAAAAGGAAAAGGCTATGAATAAGATAGGAAATAAATATGAAAAATTAAAAAGGGTAAATTTAACTAAGAAGGAATAAAATATAAATTAAGGTTAAAAATGAAATAACTGTACAACACAAATTAGAATGAAGGGTAAATTTAACTGGGAAGGAATAAGATAAAATATATAAATTAAAGTTGAAAATAAAATAACTGTACAACAAAATACACAATATAGAACTATATAAGAATGTATAAAGAAATCTAAATATAAATAAATATATACACAATAACAGCAGCTGTACAAGTATTAACCGGAAATGAAGAATATAGTGACCAGTGTTGTGCAAAAAAACAATGTGTGCAAAAACAATGTCCAGGAAGTCCAGTGTGTGTGTAAGAACCATATGTGTGGGTCAGTACTGTGTGGTGGTGTGATTGAGAGACCGTATCGCCTGCGGGAAGAAGCTCCTCCTCAGTCTCTCTGTGTTGGTCTTCAGGGAGCGGAATCGCTTTCCTGACCTCAGCAGAGAGAACAGTCTGTTGTTGGGATGGCTGAGGTCCTTCACGATCTTCCTGGCCTTGGTCCGGCACCGCCTGCTGTAGATTGAGTGCAGGTCAGGGAGCTCGGAGCGGATGGTGCGCTCAGCTGACCGCACAACCCTCTGTAGAGCTCGTCTGTCCTGCATGGTGCTGTTCCCGAACCAGGTTAAGATGTTTCCCGCCAGGATGCTCTCTATGGTGCACGAGTAAAAGTTCCTGAGCACCTTGGAGGGCAGTTGGAAGTCTCTCAAGCGTCTGAGGTGGTAGAGACGCTGTCGGGCCTTTTTCACCACGGTGTTGATGTGACAGGACCATGACAGGTCCTGCGTGATGTGAACTCCGAGGTATTTGAAGCTGTCCACTCTCTCCACTGGGCACTCGTTGATGACGGGGGTCTGGTAGTTCCGGTAGTTGATGAATCCTTGATGATGAATCAGTTGATGAATCCTTAAGTTAGCAGCAGAGCTAACTTTAGCTAACCAGAAGTACCTTTCCTCCCAGACATTTACAGACATTTGGGGTCAATCTGTCTCTGCTAGATTGTAGTTTCAGATACATTAACACTTTTTGGAAGGCTTTAGTAGCATTTACAGTAGAGTATAGTAGTAGAGAGTAGGGTTGGGCGATATGTAAAAATTTTCCAACCGACAATTGTCAGTCCAACGCGCATGCACAGACTTTTTGATGGGTGGAGCAATGTAATCATGCACGGACTGATTTGGGCGTTTACAACACAGAAGTCCAAACATGGATGAACGAATTTCCCCCAAAAATTTGGGCTGTCAGCGTTAACGCGGTCATCACAATTACAATTTTTAACGCTTTTTTTGCTCAACCCATCTGGAGCGCAGAATGAACAAACTTTGGACAAACTGCCCGAAATGTGTTGACAGAGACATTTCAGGGATTTCGACTCAGTCTACGCTCCAGACGGGTTAGCTGTTAATCGCGTTAGTCATGATGACGGTGCGTTAACGCTGACAGCACTAAAAAAAAATATAAAGTTGCCCATTTGGGATGAAAGAGGTAAACCTAAGGATGTAACCAAAGCGGTGTGCCGCTTGTGCAGACGTATAGTGCGAGCAAAGTACTCAAACACAACTAACTTGCATGAGCATGTACGTGTCCACCATCTGGCTGAGTATGCTAGGCTATCACCAGCTTCTGCAGCTCCATCAACAACCATTTGGGCGCACTCTGAGGAGGGGGCATTTGCTCGCAGATGAAAGAGGGTGCTGTTAAAACAGTGCTATTATTATTTTTTCTGTTGACTTATTTTATTAGTTCTATCATTATTAGCAAACTTACTCATGGGCAAATAAATAAATAAGTCGTAAAAACGATTGCCGATGGGCTCGGCCTATCATCGATATATTTGTCCAGTTGTCCAACCCTAGCAGAGAGTAGATTTTCTCTACCTGTTTTCTATGGTGCTGAAGTGGCAGAGGAATCAGCTTCCACAGTTACTCACCCTCCAATGGTGTATCAACTACTCTACACCAGAAGTACACATTTATGGGACATGAGTTAATGGTGCAAGTGCTTGTTCACTGAACTTATTCTCGAGATCAAACTGAAACAGAGAGTGCAAACACAGTTCAAAGAGAACAGACATTCATCACAGCGCAGAGGGGAAATGAAACCACATACTAAACAGGGAAAAGAAGAAATAAAATGACAGACTGACAGGATGGAGATGAGGGGATGCTGATTATTGGCCGTGCCTGTAATGCACAGATTGGACTCATTTTGACAGCAGAGCTTTTAATTTTCTTCCCCCTCTCACTGCCAACTGAGATAATGGCAGGGTGACAGCATGGTATATTTGGTATTTTCCAGAGCATCTCAAAGGGACTTTTGAACACACTTTTTTTTATTACATTATTAATTTCTGTGAGCGATGTGCTGCTTCTTTCTTAACTTTTGTCTTTCTAATCACGTCCGTGCAATCGCTTTAATTAACTAAAGTTTTTCTAAGTGCTTTTGATCTTGCGCTGTAAGCGCTTTCAGTGGGTTCTGACCAACCCTCATTCAGCCCTGCAGCAAAATGTAGCTACTCAATTTTAAAATGCTGCACCATCCATCTGTCTGTCTCTGTGTTAGCTGCGTAAGACTGGCTGGATACTGGTTTTCAAAAAAAAAGAAGAAATTGCACACCACCATAAGCCAAAACAAACAGCAGCTTGAGAACACACAGCAAGTACACAAATAAGAGGAATACACTCACAGATGTGGAGGATCTGAGACACAGTCGAACAATGGGGACATCATTTCACCTCACAGTCCCCTGCAGCTGAATCCCAAAATATCATCAACCCCAAATCTATCAAAACAATGTGTCCTACAGGGGTACCTGCTTCTCAGTAGCTAAACCCCCGCTCAACTCGCCTCATTCTGTCTCTCCCTGTCTGATAGAAGCCGTCTATCTCTGCAGTACCATGGGGGCGAACTGGGATTCCTCTTAGTGACAAAAAAAAGAGGCTTTATCCCTTCTTAAATACATGCAGAAGGGTGGAGTGGAAGTGAGACACAATGCTGTAGTAAAGACATCTTATGTTTATTTGGAAAACTGCCAACACTCCCAGTGTTCCGATGCCAAAGCAAATATTTCACAGCAGATACGAGGGTCTGAGACAATGGCTCGCCATCTCTCCGGTCACGAACGGGCCAGCCTATCCTGTTAGATAAAGTTCACTACATGAAATGTGATCGGATAAAAGCAGATTTGTGAACTGTTAGGAACATGACAGACTCCAACAGATCCAGATGAAAATCCTGGGTGAAAATTTTTTAAATTCCTTCCAGTTCTGTTCTGAGTGTCCCGCTGAAAAATAAGAAATGCAATATCAGAGCTATAACACATTCAGAGCACTACAGTGACTGAGACCGCACCCAACATGGCAGCTGTAAAATTTATTGGGAAATAATAACACCAATTAAACTGGGCTGAAAACAAACATGCTTTACTTGCTGTAACCATTCTGGTTCAGAAGAGCAATTCTAAAATCCTTTTCAGTGTAAAAAACTAAATGTCACTTCTTTGCCTTTAGCAAAAATGCATCCCACAGTTTATCTGATGCTGATGTCAGGCTTTAGCATTTTGTGCTGGATCACAATGGTTTCTTTCAAGGTTACAACTTTTTTACAATTTAATTTTTTTTTACTATCCCTCCACTTTTGTAAATTATGAGAATAAAAGGACCTGATTTCAAGCAAAAGGGCTTGTGTCAAGGCTGACTTGTGACAGAAGGATAGCAGCAAGAATAAAAGAGAAGGTTTACTTTATGATAGTGAGACCTGCTACGATGTATGGTTTGGAGATGTTGATACTAACAAAAGGAGGCAGAGCTGGTGGTAGCATAGTTGTAGATAAAACGTTTCATTAGGAGTTACCAGGAGAAACAAGATTAGTAATGAGTATATCAGAGGGACAGCTCAGGCTGAGCAGGTTTGGAAACAACATTAGAGAGGGAAGGCCGAGATGGTTTTGACGTGTGCAGAGGAGGGATAAGTACTGTACAAAAGATGTTGCGTATGGAGCTGCCAGGAACAAGGAAAAGAGGAAAACCACACAAAAGGTTCATGGATGTACTGAAGGAGGACATGAGGAGGGTTGGGGTGACAGAGGAAGTAGGAAGGGAGAGGGTGAAATGGAGGCAGACGATCTGCTGTGGCCACCCCTTAACCCTTTAAGACCTACCATAGAACCAAGTCCGCCAGAGCTTATAGTATATTTTTACATGCTGTGGAGCCATTTTTGGAGCATTTCAAGTTGCTATACATAAATACAACCACTATAGCCCAAATTTTAATAATATGTCTGCATTAAGTGCATAGTAATTAATGGTCAGAGGGCCCGGTGGCGCCAGTGTCCGGCAGCCTCGCCTCTGTCAGTGCGCCCCAGGGCGGCTGTGGCTATAATGTAGCTGCCATCACCAGTGTATGAATGTGTGTGTGAATGGGTGGATGAATGGTTGTGTAAAGTGCTTTGGGGTCCTTAGGGACTAGAAAAGCGCTATACAAATACAGGCCATTTACCATTAATTACATAAATTGCAAAAAAGTGCAATAAACTACAAAAAAATTTAAAATCGTTTTTGTTTTTTTAACATATATTTCTAGTTACAGAAATTTAAGAGGCTTATCCCTCAAAACTGTAAATACAAAAAAGTTGCACAAACTAGTTTCCCACCAAAGGAAATTTATTTTAAGTGTCTTCATAGTCTTATTTTTGAGATACACCAATTTTCATATACTGCAGGAAAAACGAAAAAATATATTATAGTGCAAATTTGCAAAATAACAGCATATGCATCAAAATAAAATATTTCCAGCAGTGCAATATGAGTCCTCAGCATCCCAGAAATGACACAGAAAGTCATAAAGTCAAACATAACTTTTAAAAACACAAGTATAGGCTCATGAGGCCACCATGGTAAAAAACTACATTTCCGCAAAATGACGTCACTTCCGGTTTCGGGCAGGTCATGCCGGACATGCGATAGTTCACGCTGATGGACGTAGTGTCACGGTTCTGGGTCCGTCGGACCCAGTAGTTTGAGTTTTATTATGTTTTGGTGTTAGTTTGCATCAGGGATTGTTTTCTTGTTCTCTTGTAGTGTTGATTATGATGATGTTTATTATTTGAGTTTCATGTTTCTGTGGTGTTTAGGATTTGTTCTTCAGTTGTGTCTGCTTAGTATTTGTCTAGCTCCATGTGCCATTTTCTGTCTGTCTCTCTGTCGAGTTTGTGTCTTAGTGTGATGGTTGCTTGTTCCTGTTTTATTGTGATGGTCTGCGTCTCATGTGAGTGTGTTCAGTTTTACCTTTGTCTCGTCTTGTTGATTATTCCCAGCTGTGTCCACCACCTGTGTGTAATTCCCCTGTGATTCTCTGTGTATTTAAGTCATGTCTGCCGTCATTGTAGTTGCTGGTCCGTCTGTGTATTCCACCCTGCGTCATCTGTGTGTTTCCCTGCTGTCAACCGCCAAGTGTTTCTGCTCATGTTCAGGTTCGTGTTCTGTAGTTAGTTTGTTCCCAGTCTAGTTAGTCATAGCTCCCTTTGCCGTTTGTATTTACTTTCATGCTCAATAAACCACCTTCACACCTTCACGACTGCCTGCGTTTGGATCCTCCTTCATTGCCTCCACACGGCTCACCTCACTCGCCGTGACAGTACGGACCAGCCAGATATGGATCCAGCGGCATTCACCCCACCCACGGAGCTTCGGGACCTCATCACGAACTCCGCTTCACAAATAATCAACCTGTGGCTAGAGCATGAGGGAGAAGCATTCCTCCACGTTCTGGAAGCCAGACTGCAACAGCTGCTCACGGATTATCCTTGGCTATTGGACTCACTACACCCACTCGCGCAAGACTTCATCCTTCACGAACTTCACCTACACCCACCAGCCGCTATCGCTTCCCAACCCAGCCGGACGCCGGAGGTTTTGCCCGGCCCGCCGGAGGTTTTGCCCGGCCCGCCGGAGGTTTTGCCCGGCCCGCCGGAGGTTTTGCCCGGCCCGCCGGAGGTTTTGCCCGGGAGGAAGCGACGATCGCGCCGTCGGCGCGTCGCCCCACAGCTGGAGAATAGGACTTCAGAACTGCCGGCTGTGGTGAGTGGAAAAGACGCTCTGTCTGTTTCACCAGTTCATATGACTGTTTATACCGGGGCTGTGTTCGTTGAGTCAGCTGCTCAGCCGGTAGCTCGGTTAGCTTCCCAGCAGTCGCTAACTCAGTCAGCCACTCACTCATCACCTCCATCACAGTCACAGTCAGACCCAGTAGACACCATGTTACAGTCCATAGCCCAGTCAATAGCTCAGTTGGCAAGAGAGTCATCAGCCTTATCAGTTCAGCCAGCCACTCCACCACCTGTTACTACTTTGCTACCTGTAGCTCAGTTGCCACCAGTTCAGCAGCCTGTCCACTCATTTACCCAGCCTTTATCCTCACAGCCTCATTACAAGCAGGGAACACACTCCACACAAACTTTTGCTGGTTCATTTAAGCTGGCCATCTCAGAGACAGTTGCTCCCTCTAGGGCCTCCCCAGAGGCTGGGTGTCAGTCACCAGCCAACTCTGGACCCCTAGAGGTCAAGACACCAGCACCAGCAGCCTCACCGGAGAACTCACCTGAACAGTCTCGGCTCTCAGCACCCCCTGAGAGCTCAAGTGAGTTCACCCGTCCGCCTCAGTCCTCTGCTGAGTGTATTGGGGAACACTTCCAGCCCTCTGAGGACTGTATCCCACTGTTGCTGCCTGAGTCTAGCCACGGTGCTGCTCAGTCCCAGCCAGTGTCCACACTGGCAGAGGTCTCTGTACCTGCTGCTTCAGAGACTGCTTTCCCTGGAGGGCCTGAGGAGCCCGTCCAGTCTCAAGTCATGTTAGCTGGGGGTTTAGGAGAACCCAGCCAGCCTCAAGCCTCGTCTGCTGGAGGGCCCGTGGAGCCCACCCAGCACATCCTCACATCTGCTGGTGGTCCTGGAGGACCCAGCCAGCACATCTCCACATCAGGTTCCGCAGCCGTCCCGCTGCCGTCAGGTTCCGCAGCCGTCCCGCTGCCGTCAGGTTCCGCAGCCGTCCCGCTGCCGTCAGGTTCCGCAGCCGTCCCGCTGCCGTCTTCATCATCTTCGCCTGGTCCAGCCTCCGTGTCTTCGTCATCCTCGCCTGGTCCAGCCTCCGTGTCTTCGTCATCCTCGCCTGGTCCAGCCTCCGTGTCTTCGTCATCCTCGTCTGGTCCGGCCTCCGTGTCTTCGTCATCCTCGTCTGGTCCGGCCTCTGCACCCTCCCTCCTCGTCTGGTCCGGCCTCTGCACCCTCCATCCTCGTCTGGTCCGGCCTCTGCACCCTCCATCCTCGTCTGGTCCGGCCTCCGTGTCGTCATCCACGCCGCCGCCTGGTCCGGCCTCGGCTCCGCCTTCGTCTGGTCCCGCCTCGTCTGGTCCTGTGGTTGCCACACCGCCGTCGGAGCCAGCTCGACCCGTTCTGCCTCGCCTCTGCCGGCCGTTTTCCGGGCCTCTAAGATGGCATCACGGCCTTCGGGGGCGGCCTCCGGAAAGAGTTCATCGCCGCCGCTGGCATCGCGGCCGTCCTCCGGACCTGCTCGGTGGCCGCCACTGCCTTCCACGTGGTCGGCCTCCGGAACTGTTTGCCCGCCGTTGCCGTGTGCACGGTCGGCCTCCAGAACTGCATTCGCGCCGCCGTTGCCGTCCGCACGGTCGGCCCCCGGACCTGCTTCCTCGCCGCCGTTGCTGCACGCACGGTCGGCCTCCGGAACTGTTTGCCCGTCGCCGTGTGCACGGTCGGCCTCCTGAACTGTTTGCCCGTCGCCGCCGTTGCCGTGTGCACGGTCGGCCTCCTGAACTGTTTGCCCGTCGCCGCCGTTGCCGTGTGCACGGTCGGCCTCCTGAACTGTTTGCCTGTCGCCGCCGTTGCTGTGTGCAGGGTCGGCCCCCTGAACTGTTTCGGCTCTTGTGTTGTCGGCCCCCGGACTTTACTGTGGACTCGTGAATGGTCTTGTTTTGTGTTGGCCTGTTTTTGGTTTATTCTGGTCTCTTGTGCTCCTTGTTTTTTTGTTTCGGACCCTCCTTCCTGGGCCCCCTCCGCCCGCCCTGGCTTGGTGCTTTGTGCTTTTTTGTTTGGGGCTGTCGGGAGCCAGCCCTTAGAGGGGGGGTACTGTCACGGTTCTGGGTCCGTCGGACCCAGTAGTTTGAGTTTTATTATGTTTTGGTGTTAGTTTGCATCAGGGATTGTTTTCTTGTTCTCTTGTAGTGTTGATTATGATGTTTATTATTTGAGTTTCATGTTTCTGTGGTGTTTAGGATTTGTTCTTCAGTTGTGTCTGCTTAGTATTTGTCTAGCTCCATGTGCCATTTTCTGTCTGTCTCTCTGTCGAGTTTGTGTCTTAGTGTGATGGTTGCTTGTTCCTGTTTTATTGTGATGGTCTGCGTCTCATGTGAGTGTGTTCAGTTTTACCTTTGTCTCGTCTTGTTGATTATTCCCAGCTGTGTCCACCACCTGTGTGTAATTCCCCTGTGATTCTCTGTGTATTTAAGTCATGTCTGCCGTCATTGTAGTTGCTGGTCCGTCTGTGTATTCCACCCTGCGTCATCTGTGTGTTTCCCTGCTGTCAACCGCCAAGTGTTTCTGCTCATGTTCAGGTTTGTGTTCTGTAGTTTGTTCCCAGTCTAGTTAGTCATAGCTCCCTTTGCCGTTTGTATTTACTTTCATGCTCAATAAACCACCTTCACACCTTCACGACTGCCTGCGTTTGGATCCTCCTTCATTGCCTCCACACGGCTCACCTCACTCGCCGTGACACGTAGGAAGTGTTACGAACAGCTGATCGGATTGGCAAAGCGTGTTTCTGGAATATTATGTTTTTGTTGCTGCAAGTGCTTTTTATGCAGTTTTTGCAAAGCTATATGTGGAAGGAAACTGTGACCGAGGACAAGCTGATGGCATAAGATGTAAGTACAACTCCTCCGGTTTCATATGCAAAAAAAATATGCAAAAAAATGATTGCGCTAGCTTACGTGGTTGCAGTGCCACCAAGATTTAAAAATAGTTACGCAAAATGGAGCGTGTCCGCTCCGACCGGCTTTAAAGGGTTAAGAAATCTGTTTGAAAGAGTCCCTTTTTAGCAAGTGTATTGACTAAACAAGTGTAAGGTCCCTTGTCTATGCCCTGATATTATGGAGGTGGGTTTAATGTTGTGTAGGAGATATACAATGGGGGAAATAATGATTTGATCTCCTGCTGAATTTATAGGTTTGATCACTTACAAAGAAATGAACACATACATTGAAACAAGTTGATTAAAGTTATGATTTAGTTTGCATGTCACTGGGTGAAATAAGTATTTGATTCCGTACAACCAGATTTCTGGCTCCCACAGACAGTTTTTGTGCTCATGTGGCAGACAGATTATAGTCACTCAATCAAGCAAGCAATTACAGATATTCCTGATCTCATCTGTTATGTGTATAAAGCACACCTGTCCATAGAATCATTTTCTTCCAATCCAACCTCTTCACCAACATGGGTAAAACCAAAGAACTGTCAAAGGACGTCAGGGACAAGATTGCAGACCTGCACAAGGCCGTAATGGGCTACAAGGCTATCATCAAGAAACTTGGTGAGAAGCTGACAGCTGCTGGTGCAATCAATCAAAAACAGGCCAAACAGAATTGTTGAGTATGACCCAAAGTACACAAACTCCACAATCAAGAACAGAGATGGAAAAATTATGCTTTGGGGCTGTTTTTCTGCTACAGGTGAATGGTTGGGTCTGTGCACTGTAAAATCTTGGATGGGAAAACTTCCTTTCCTCAGCCACAACACTGAAAATGGGTCATGGATTGGTCTTTCAGGATGACAACGACCTGAAACATACCACCAAGGCAACAAAGGAGTGGCTAAAGAAGAAGAACATTAAGGCAAACCAACTCAAGTTTTACTCCTCTCTTCTTCTTACTTTATCCTAATGAGCAGAAAAAAAAACCTACTTTGGAGCTCTGTACCACCTAACTCTGGCTTTGCAGTACTATTTTTTTCTCACCTCGTTAACTCCAGCTATTTTAATCATCAGACCGTTTTTGCTTTGCCACGAGCAAAATCAAAAATCTCAAAATACAACATTTCAGTCACATTGTGTCATAAAGCGTGAAATATGATAATACAAATAAGAAAATGTTTTCTCAAGGGAAAATGGATTTTCCACGGAGTTCCGACTTTGGCATGATCCATCATTTTTGCATCTTGCCAAACTGAGATAAAGTGCTGGTCACTGGGTTCTAACTGCATCAGAGCTTTCTCGTATCTTGTATTTGTTGATATGGTATAAATTTCTGGTTTAAAGTGTTAATATTTAGGCATGTTAGAAGATTAAAAGATTTTAAAAAAGAAAAGGTGAAGGCAACAGCCTGCCATCTGTCATCTTAGTTTGGGACAAAAAGTGATGATGGATGGACAGCAGATGTGTAACTTTACTCCTTCATTCCTTAAGAATATTAGTTACAGCCTGGAAAAACACAAACAAATATCAGCCCAGTGGCAGAAAGATTTACATAATACAAGAAAGAAACAACATTAAGATCAGGATGATTGATGAGGTTATCAAAAAGCACAGAGAGTGAAATGATAAAGCTGGAATAAGAAGCCATACACCAGCTATACATTTTGCATTTAAGTATAAAAGTGAGAAAAACACCATCAATTCTATAAAAGAAAAAATACAGAAATGAGCTTTTAGTGCCTCATTAGCCATCAGTCTTTATCAGGTCTGACTTCAGTAATGCTGCAGTCATTTATAAACCCGTCAAAAACAATGAACTATATAATGTACTATTGAGGAGTATGTGCAGTTGCAAAAACATGTAGTTTGAACAGTTAATGGAAGATTTTTTTTAAATGTCTATTTCAACAGCTTTAATCTTTTGCTAACACCAGATGTGGGAAACATGTGAGGTCCTCAGAGATGTGGATGATGGTAAGCAACTGCCAACCCATTGATGTGAACGGGCATGTCTGTACCACCTTCCTTTTTCCTGTAGTCCACTACAAGCTCTTTGGTCTTAAAAGTGTTAAGGAGCAGGTCCATGTCAGTGTACAACACAACCAGGTGCCCCACATCCCCCTATAGGCTGTTTCTTCATTGCAGATGATACCAGCACACTATGGTATCATCTGCAAACTTGAGAGAGCAGGAATAGAGGAAGGTGTTCAACAGACAGCCTTGGGGCAGAATGATGACCGAGGAAATGTTGTTGCCCAGTCTGACCTGCTGGGGTCTATTTGTCAGAAAGTCCAATATCTCTGGTCCCAAGGTTTTGAGTTTGCATTTGGTTTTTAGTTTTGTTAGGGTTTAAGTTTCAATTTTTACTTACTCTTGAGCATCGCGAGCCTTAAGTCCTGTCTATACTTTATTTCTACTTTGTATTTGTTATTTAATTAATCCTCTTACCTTTTCCCTGTGTCTTCTTCCCAGTTTTCAGTTATTGTTACTCACTTCCTGTTTCATTTTTGTAGTCAGTTTCCTGTCATATCTTACATTTAGTTTTACTTCCTCTTTTTTTTCTCATTGTCATTGAATGTCTTCACCTGTGGGATTAACCTCGCCTGTGTCTTGTTCCTCCAGGTGTTTCCACTTCTTTGATTACCGTGTGTGTGTGTGTGTGTGTGTGTGTGTGTGTGTGTGTGTGTGTGTGTGTGTGTGTGTGTGTGTGTGTGTGTGTATAAATAGTCCCATCCTTCCCCTCATCATGGTCCCGGTGTATGTTTGTTTGCCTTTGTTTCTCCCTGCATTCTCTTTAAGTTTTGAATTTAGAGATGACTGCCCTCTTGCACTTTTGTTCAACCTAAATCGTTTTACCAATTCCTGTCTGGTTTTGTGTCCTTATTCCACATCTCATGAAACAAAGAAAAAACTATGAAATTGGATTAATGCTGAAGCACCTGAAAATGAGTTTTTGTTTATGCATGTTGGATAATAACTGAGTAGTAAGTGTTTAGATGTAAGTGGAATTATATAATAATATATATATTCCTTCTCTCACCCCGCCTTGAGGCGACTTTTGTTGTGATTTGGCGCTATATAAATAAAATTGAATTGAATATAATCAGTTCAAACTCTTTTACAAAGCTTTTTTTATTTTCCAAAACTTTTTTGCCATTTAAAACACCGGGTTAATTAGCGTTTGTCCTTTTTGTTATAACTGAGTTTGTTTCTGGATAGAAAACAAGAAGAAATAGCTTTGGATCTAGTGAAATGTGTTTTGGAACGACTTTCGCACATTTCACTTTAACTGTTGCCAAATGATTTATTCTTTCTGTGCTGCCAAACACAGAAGTTTGTTTTTTTCAAAAGTTTTGCTGTCATCGGGTGTTTACTTTTATTTTTTTCTCACAGTTTGTATAGATTTTTGCCCAATACGCTCCACGGGGTTGGGAAATGGTCAAAGTTAGAGTTCAAATTTCATTTCAATCACAGATTTTTCAATCACATTTTTTGGTAAAATTTAATCCGTCTACTGAGATGTATTCAATAATACAGACCTAGTGACCACTACATACTGTATTAGCATTGGTCTTTCCAATCTCAACCTATATGAATGTCTAATCAGCCTGAATGATATGAAAATACCTGTGTTTATGGATCATAAAAGTGGATCTGTTGGTGGTTGTACATGAAATTGTTCCTTGCTTTTAAAGATAAGAAGCAAAAAAAAAAAAAAGGGTCCAAGATATCATATTAAATAAAACCTCCAGCAGACACAAAAATTGAAAACAAGAAACATTCTGACCCACAGCTTGCAGGCTCTGTCAGCTCACACCGTCAGTCCAATCTTATTGTCTTCGGTCTGTCTCCTTCTGTGCCTGCTGCTTTCCCCTCTCTCTGATCTTTTTTTTCATTTTTTCCCTTTTCATATAGTCTTTTGTACTTTAAAGCCCAGCTTGTTTCCTCTTCTACCACATACAAGCAGTTAAATCATTCACATCTATTTAATTCTATAAGTAGTGTTTGGAGCCGAGTATTTTGTTAAAAGTTGAAATTATTGAAATTTTAGTTGGTTTCAGGAAGATGTTTTTTCATGAAATGGTCAGATGAACAATCGCACCATGTAAGTTACTGAATAGCTTGCTGCCTGTGTTATTCCTGTGCATGTCTTCTGTATTGATGTAAATACATGGACATGTTTGCTTCTTAATCACTCATCTATTGGGTTGGAGCCCATTCCCGCTGTTCTTTTTGTGCGAAAGGAAGGGTAGACTCCACACAGGTCACCTGTCTACTACAAGGCAGACACCAGACCATGTTATTAAAATAAATCCACCGTTTCATTCATACTATGATGACTTTAGAACTACTGAAAGCCTAACATGTTTGTTCGGTGAGGAAAAAGCTGGAATACCCAGAACCTATACAAACACATGGGGAACATACAAAGCAGGCAAAGGCCCCATGTGGTGGCTGACAGATTCAAAGCCAGGGCCCTCCTGATGTGAGGTGACAGTGCAAACTGCTGCACCACCATGCAGCCATGTATACTTCTCCTCTTTCTAAAAATAGCAGGTTTCAAGTTAAACTTTTCTTAAGCTGTTGGATTGTTTATAATGATTTCGGTTGGAATTAAAAAAAATTGGGCATACAATCAGCGCTATTGTTTAGGTATGTCAATGTGTAGCAATAAGCACACGGTGCACCTGTAGCACAGAGAAGTCCAAATGAATTGTGTTCAGGCTGGCTTAGCTTCTAGCCAACTGATCTTCCTGTCACAGGTACATGATGAGAATGGGAACATGGATCAGTGCCTTCTTAACACCAGTGTGTGGGACGACTGGCTGAAGTCCACACATAACTCTGACCTATTAAAAATTTTGGAAAATTCTAAAGTCTCCTTGAAATATTTAACTAATTGGTGTAAACAGCAATAATACACATGTGGGGAGGAGCTCGTAACAGGCTAGACAAGGTGCCCTAGTCTCAGCTTAATCCTTGCTTGAGGTTTCGCAGAGGTCAGACACTCTGATAGTCAATAACATAAAATTATTCCATGGTCCCTAAGCAGATCCTGTGTGAATTCCATGTAATGGATATGAAGAGCCAAGGCATTGATTCCAAGGGCAGCTTTTATTCTGCTATAAAACCAAAGAATGAAACACAGATAGCCGGCATGAGAGAAGAAGGAGGGAGTATTCCCTGAGCAAAGCAATGATATCAAATGAAATCTGCCTCCCACTCCTCTCCTTAAACCCCCATCCACCCACCCCTCCACTTTTTCCTACAAGAAGAGGATTCCCAAGGTCACTTTCATTCTCTTTTGCTCTCTCACACACACACACACACACACACACACACACACACACACACACACACGGATTGATACCATTTCCGCTCTGGGATTCCTGCTTAATTATTCACTGCCGCGGTCATGTGACTGCAACATTCACATACGAGCATTTAAAGATGCCCGTAAGGATGCATTTCATGCATCAGTCATGTTGGGTGGCATGGATGAAATCATTATAATATATTATTAAAAGGGCATTAGGATATATTTCTAAATCAATATACACTGTGATGAGCAGGGTGAAACAAGCACTGCTGTCAGTTTACCGACCCCTTGGCTGCAGGCTCATTGAGCCTTTTGTTAATTGTTGGGTATTCTTCTAAATCTGTAGGTATCCAACAGATTTGTTTTTACATTTTAAAAACAAATTCATGCTCCTGGTTAGGACTGGGCGATATATCGAGTTTTTAAATATATCGATATATTTTTATACGAGATATGAGATGTGACAATATCGTTTATATCGATATAGTCTATGTTACGTTATAACTATACTTGTGGAGCCGCAAGTTTGCCTCTCTTTCGTCCACTTTTGTCTCTACGCTGCATTACTCGGCCTCGCCTCTCTCCTTCACTGAACTCCCCCTCTGCCATCGCTTCACCTGCAGGCAACGACAAGATGGACACGGCAGCTATCAAAGAGGAGCTGGTCGGTAAAAAGAAAACATTTGGAGATTACTATTTTAGTGTTGCAGCGTGACGTTAATGCCATAACTGCATTAACGGGGCAAATCTCTGTTAACGAGTTACCGCGCATCGCCCCGTGCGTGGGGCTGGACAGCGTCAACGCATTAAGGAGCTAACCGGGCTAACAGTGCGCCTTATGTATGAATTCTGGTTGTGCTTACTGACTGATTTTATGTGGTAAACAGCGCTCAGAAACCTTTCAAAAAATGTTTTGGTACGACTTTGGTAAGCTACGAAGCTGGACTGCTTGATGGATTGTTGGAGCATAACGGCTACCGAGGAGCCTCGCGGAGTGATACGTATATTCTGCTTCAATGTAATATTACCGTACTGTGTGCATATAAGCACCACAAATTGCACCTGTTAAGAGACACGGTTACAAAGAGGATTTCAAACTCCAGGCTGTCAGTCACGCAGTAGAACAGAGCAGCGAAATCTGTCTGTCTTTGTTTTTATGCTCAGTGTCTTTTTAGTTTTTTGACTGCACAATTGTGAGCTTTTTGTTATGCACAAAAACAACATCATTTATTTTATTTATGGAGCATTATTACTTAATAAATGCTGATAATTTATTTCTGAGTAATTTTTTCTTGTACATCTACGCTGTATGATAATAAAAGTGCCTATGTGAGATTTGGGACACAGATTTGACTAAGAGCTCTCTGTTTGTTCTTACTTTATGGCTTTTAAAAATATCGAGATATATATCGTATATCGCCATCCAGCTAAAGAATATCAAGATATGAATTTTGGGTCATATCGCCCAGTCCTACTCCTGGTGATCTGGCAACCTACTCTAGGGCCACTGTGACGTTAAGATTTTTGGCTTTTAGTAAAATGTTTTGAAGTCTAAATTAGACCCTAAGCAGCAGCATCAGGTCAAAATTTACTGGCCCAGTACCAGATGAGACCAAACACTTAGTTTTACTTCATGAAAAGGACAAATCTGGTAAAGTTGCACACACATAACCAGATAGACAGAAGTAGGAAACAGACAGTAAAAGCAAAAAAAAAAAAGAAAAGAAAAAAGAAAAGTTGACTGTTTGCAGTGTCTGATTACTGTCAGGATAAATATAGATCTGTTCTGCTGGAAAATAAACACATGAGTACATACAGCATGCACACCCGGCACGCATATTAATCACCCGAGAATACACACAGCAGAAAGTGCAGTCACAAAGCACAGGAAGTTCAAGCTCAAAGTGCAGAGGTTAAAGGTTAGTGGAAACAAAAGTTGCACATGATGGACCCAGAATGTGAATGCAAAGATACATATTTTGAAGGCTGCGGAAAACACTTTGTGCTCCATCTTTTGAAGTTTAATAAATCCCACAGTGCTCCACATACTGTATTTTTCTCCATTTGAAGTAAAAGACAGCAGCCTCCTCCAGTCTCTGCTCTCACATTAGTCAGCCAAAAGAGAGAGAGAGCAGACAGAGTAAAAAGACTACTCTTCCAGCATTGTTTTGTTTCCAGAGCTTCCCAAATTACCATCTTCTTGAAATAGACTCACTCTGGTGAGATGAAATGTGTGTGTTCGTAGGTTCACTGCAGGACGAAGGGAGGAGATTTCAAAGTGATACACATACAGACAAACGCTGTTACAGATGGCAAAATAACAGCACATTTACACCAGACGATGAACTCAATTTCTCTCTGGATGGAACTTGAAACTCTTTACAAAATTGTGGGCTGGGATTCAACCACTTTTTATGTCTATAAAACAGATACCTGCACGGGGATCTGTAGGAAGGGACAAGAACTGTTGATATCGAAAAGGTGAAACTGACTTTTATGAGTCACTTAAAGTGCAGTCAGGTTTTCACTGGAACCATAATCTAGTAGCTGCTAATCGAACCACAGTTTAAGACAGTAACAGGCTATAAAAGTAGTGCCACAGTCAGATAAGGACAGATGGGCACTGGGTCATTCAACTGCGCACTCACACACAGCCGCGGCCAGAACACCCAAATAGAGAAAACACAAAATAGTTTGGCCTGAAGGGAGCTCATTTTGAAACACAGACTTTGTTTGGGCAGCGCAGAGGACCCGAAAACAAGAGGCTAGCTGGCTAGCTGACTGACTCACAGCACACACACACACAGTGCTCAGAGGCAGTTCTGATGTTTATAAAAGATGCACATTAAAGAAGATGGAAATGGATGTGAGGAAGCACACAAATATAAAAATTGTACACCGAGGTAAAATAAAGAGAAAATAAAAATCAGCATAGGGGGTGAATAGAAAAAAAAGAAGTCTTACTTGAATCCTGTTTTCCAATATGGGGAGTAGCAGAAGGCAGAAGGCACTCAAATGGGAAAAGAACTGGCCATGCATGTTCTGTGAAATCCTGGCTGTGTTTAGGCAACCCTCTGTGCTGGCTAGGAGCACAGTTTTGCCCCACATTACATTGTACTGCCAAAGATCAAGATAATTCAAATGGGCAAAATCTCTTGATCTCCCACTAATGATTTCATTTTATTTGGAATATATTTAAAGTCATTCCCGGGATCCACGAGTGCAGAAGAAAAGTCTAAATAGGTGAAAAAAAATAAAGCAGGATATGAAATCAATTTTAAATCCATAATCCAGGGGAGGGTCTTATTGAACATATATTTTTTTTATCTCCATAGTTTCCATAAATATGTCTGTAAAACCACAGCTCATTACGCTGTGATACAGGGACAAATGTGCTGGTGCTGCCGGGGCTTCAGTTCTTAGTTGAAAAGCAGTTGTCAATTAAGGTCATTGCTTTATAATACAGTACCTGCTGTATTATAACCATAGGTGTATATTGTAGATCAGACTCAAGGCCCGGGGGCCACTTGTGGCCCACGTCACCCCTATTTGCGGCCCGTATATTAACATGAAAAAAAAAACACACAGAATTTTCGAAAACATTTCCTGTTTGTTTTTTGTACTGCTTGAACCATCCAATGAGATGACAGTGCCAGCAGTGACCCACAGTTCATTTACGTTTGACAACTATGTCGCCTTGAGGCAACTTTTGTTGTGATTTGGCGCTATATAAATAAAATTGAATTGAATTGAATTGAATTGAAACGAATTGAATTGAATTATGTTCTCCATGGTTTCTGTTTGTCAGAGGGCAGCAGAAAGCTTCTGATCATATGAAACCACTTACAGGAAACAGGCCGGACAAAGGATTCTGGGAGCTGGTCACCTCAGTGGGATTCCCTAGCACTTCAAAGGGCCATAGCTGCACACACACACACACACACACACACACACACACACACACACACACACACACACACACACACACACACACACACACACACACACACACCACCTTTGTCTCTTTCTTCAGTAAATGGAATAAAGCCATGTTTGTTCCTGCCTCTCCTCTCTTAGCTTCAGAGTGATGAGTGCAAGCATGGCTTTGATTCCTATGACTTGTTTCTGCTTTCTGCCTCAGCTCCTTTTTTTCCTCCTATCACATGTGTGGCAACAAAAGCGTGACCCCCAACCCCCCCAGCTTTGGACAACTGACCTGGGAAATACATGCGCTGGATGTCAACCTGTCTGTTAAGGTTGAAAAAGTAACTACAAAATAACAGCACTGCAAACTAATAAAAACTTATTAGACTTTGGGGGATGGGCACAGTGTTCGGCAGCTTTACCGGATCTTCACACTTGGTAAGAAGCGAAGAAGCGAGGGGAACATAAGAATCAAAAAAAGCTGAATTTCAAATCGCAAGGGGCAGAAATCAAACACACTTGAATGAGTTATCGCCAAAAATAGCTGCAGTGTCACATTAACCACATTTTAATCGGGCTGAACAGCAAGAAGCTAATTGATAGATCAGTCAGCTTATAAAATGCCAAACAAAGATAAATGCCCACTGCCTCCTAAACGCCCCGAGCAATATCTTCCAATTATTTTTCTGAACCATTATTTAATTTACAATGACATGAAATATTAGACCCAAGCTAATCTATTAATATGTTTGAGAGCCTGCAGACTGCAAATGACAGGGTGTTTTTACTATAGCAAACATCATTAATAAATGGTAAACTGATAGCTAAGTAGCTGTTAAATGAGCGATAATGCTACCATCTAAGAACCTATTTTGATGGTTACTGTAAAGTTGCAGCTGATGTTTATAAAACATCAGAAGAGGTGAATAAGTCCCATGTCGCGTACATATAAACACTGCTGGATGGTGATTTTAAAGCTAAAGCTAAAGTTAAAGTTACACAGGTGAGGGCAAGCAGACAGCATTAAGATGCATCCACGTTCCTAATTTTTACTCTTTACACAATCCAAAAGGGTGAGTTACAAACAAAATCACCTCTTATATGGTTTTACTTTGAACTAGGCTGGAAGAATGCTTGTTTTCCATTGGGGTCATGGGCTCAGGAGGTGGAGCAGGTCATCTGCTTATTGGAAGGTTGATTGTTCAGTCCCTGGCTGCTCCAGTCTGTGTGCCAAAGTATCCTTCGGCAAGATACTAAACTCAGAGCTGTTCCTAATGCCTTCACTGCGTGAGTGCTTGGGTGAACATTAGATAGAAAGCACTTAGAAATAGAAAAAAAGTGCTTGGGTGAATGGGTCGTGATGAAGTGTTTTGACTTATATACACAAGAACCTGTCCATTGACCATGCTGATTATTTGGAAATTTTAACACTTCTAAAGGGACTGACTTGCTTCAGATGACCAGTTTTAAGCAGTTCATCCATTGTTGTGTTTTGTTTTTGCTAGCTTTTTGGTTGGGAGCAAAGGCCAAAATGAGTTGCTAAGGTCAACATACAACATGCTACCCCTCTTAAAAAATGCAGAACCATAAAAATATGATTAAGCATAACTGATGGAGAAATGGGAGCAACATTAATCTGCTATACAGCTGTTCTATTTGGCACACGGGTAATAGGATGTACGGCAATATAACACATCGATCCATCCACTCATCCATCATCCACACCCTTTCATGCTGTTTAAGGTCACTGGGCTTGGGCTTTTTCCCAATGGGAGGCGGTGGCAGTGTGGACAAGTCACCAGTCTATCACGCTGTCACTATTTCCCAGAATCAATCAAAGTCAAGTCAGCAGTTTCCTATATTTCAAATATAGAACAGGATGTAATGGATTGGCAAACCAATAACATATCTACTGCTGTTACTTAGTGTCAGTTACTTAGTAACCATCTGTTACTTGGTGACTAATTTGTACACGTCACGCACTAAGCAATGTGGGAGAAGTCAAAATGTTTAATCTGGTCACCTTGCCATCAAAAGCATTGACATTTCGACCACTGTAGAGAGAGCAGATGGTCAGAAACATACAGTACAGATGGCTTAAGCCATTTTCACACATGCACTGTAGCCCCAGATATTACTCAACGTCAGTGGATATGAGAAGTCCAGTGCAGTTGAATCAGCCGTTAGACTGTATTTAATCTATCAGCTTCCTAGTAATAATACTGTGTAATTTCTGATTGTGAGAACAGCTTCAGCTGGCGGTCTACCAATCATGAGGTTAGTGGTTTGATCCCTGGTTCTTCCGATGACCGCATGTTGAAGTGTCATTTGGCAAAACCCTTAACTGAAAGAAATCAAAGGCATAAGGAGAATGTACTATGAATGTGTGTGAATACGCCCTATAGCAAAAAGGGTTTTTGGTGCTCAGTTAGAGATTAGATATGCAGTTAGCTTACCAAGAGTAACCCTGATTACAACTAACATGTTAAAAAGCAAATGATTAGCTTTAGCTCTTTTGGCTTCACATGCTTTTCTTAGATTGAAACATATGGGTCAATAATTCTGTCAGTTACATACAACATAAAAAAAACCCTGCAAGGTTTTATTATGACTAGCTGCAGGATTCGTGTCAACCACATCTCTGTTCTCTCATCTCACCACATAACAGTGGGGATCTTATCTCTCTATTCTCTCAAAATTGATTTCCTTCCCTGTTCCCTTCTTTGTCTGCCAGGATAGGATGTCACTACTTGAGTTGCATTGATATAATGAAATCACTGAGCAAAAAAGAAAGGAGAAAAAATGTACAGCTTGCGCAAGTGAGAAAAATGAACCAGGGGGAGGAATTAACATGACCAAGTCTGCAAAATTGCCCAGTATGTTTGTGTGATTGCTGTGTGAAGCTGAAACAAATAGCCTGACTGTTGTAACGCGGTTGCCTAAGAGTCATTATTTTTCAGGCTTTCTTTTCCCCTCCTAATTGCTAATGTGCAACCGTTCTTTGTTCTTCTTATTCCCCCACTATCCAATTTGTTACAAATGCCTGTGTTGCCTCTTTTTTCTCACAATACCCCAAAATGGCACAATAAATAGTTGAGAGTATGAATAAACAAGGTAGTTTTTATAGACGACAAACATGCCAAATACACCCCCCCACCAGCTCGAAAAAACCCAATAAACAAAATGTAATAACATTTTAATCTCATAACAAATTAACAAATATCACATACAAATAAGACAAATTCATCCAGACTGGGGATTTGTTAAATATATATAGCATTCCTCCTTTTCTGGGCTGCAGACAACTTCCAATTCCCTGCTATCACACAGAGACTCTGCAGAGCTTACAGCTTTTCTTCCCCATCACGATAATGCCTGCGTAACCACTCTCTTACATACTGTCAGTGCCCTCTATGCACAGTGTTCCCATTAATCACATACTGGGAATGATGCCTGGAAAAAAATGGACAGAATTTTCTGTGACTGTAGTTAATAGAAATTCCCAGCTCGCCCTGGCAGTGCTAACAGAAGGCACATGAAAGGCACATTTTGAGCTGTATAGTAAAATGGTCATTTATTGTGTCTTGGGGCTTTTTAAAGTCTATTATTAATTCACATGTGGCTATACTTTTTTCCAGAATGTCATTCATAATTAGGGCTTTCATAATTCAGCATTCAACGGTCATTCTTATTACAACTGTAAAGAAACCAGTGTGCTCATTGTAATGTTATAGAACAACAACAGCAGGACTTCTGTTCCTGAGTTCTCGGGCACATTTCCTCACATTTGAGAAACCAGACACAGCTGGAAAGTTAATAAAATACCCAATCTGCTTTTTTTTAACTGAATGAAGGTTCCAACATCTATGCTGTTAAGCTGGATTTAACAGCTACAATCTTAGAACCTGCTTAACTCTTTAATAAATTTCAAAAATCAGTCTAATCTGATAATCTGGCGATATGAGACGTGTGCAAGCAGTTTAGAGGTCTGTGGCAAGACAACTAAATCTCTAGATTAACAGCAAACACATGAAATTCATCTAGCATTTCTATGCGAATCGGTTAGATGGGTCAAACGTGAACTCTGAGCTAAAGCTAAAATTTGTAGATGTCCGAGTCTGAATTTGTAGAAATCTGAGACAGCCAAACACACAAAGAATAAAGACAGACACAAAAGTTCTGATTCAAGAACCAAGTTTAAAGCGTGGAACCATGCTGGGCTCCACTTTGCAAACCAGTTCAATAATATGTAGCAGATTTTCATTTTTCAGCTCGAATAGGTTCAGAAAAAATTATACATACATTTACCTTAAAGTTTTTAGCATTTCATTTATTTATTATATATATTTTTGTCCATGTTATTTACAGTGATCGACATGTGTGTGGAGTGGTATGTGACATTTTTTCCTCTTTATTTCATTTTCTTTCACTTGTCCCTTGCACAGCTCATTACAATTGACATGGTTCCGATATGTGAAGCTTTATTTTCCTAGTAGAAGCGCATTTATCCCAGTGAGGGAGTCACTAACTCTTCTGTGTCGACCAAAACACACGCAAAAGCAGAAGACTGAAGTAGAGTAAAGATAGATACCGTACTTTAAATCCTCTAAGCTGAGTGATGGAGGACGTCACAGCCAGTGTTCACTTCCTATCTTTGCCATCTCATCTCCCTTCCTCCTGACCTTTATCAAGAACCAAAATTCAAGAAACACCATAATAAGGAATGTAAAAAATGAATAAGACAGACAGAGTGACAGCTCAGAGAGTGCAAATGAGATTTAGATATTGTTGTGAATATAGATGGGGGGCTGCAGAAGGATGCTGGCCACACATGCCACATTAGGAGGCATGATTATCCATCGGGATTACACTTTAATCAATCTAAAGTACTAGTCCCTGTCTGCCACTGTACTAATCCCATCAAAGGGGGGCTCTTTCTGCCTGTCAGCTTATCCCCTTCCCATTCACCACCATGTTAAACACCCCATAAAGCTGTATGTCAAGCATCAGCTGGGCTTCCGCATGGAAACGTCAGGACCCAGCTGAGCAACACTGGATCCAATCCACCAACAATTCATACAAGATGACAAAAGACAAGATTTCCACATTGTGGGGCAAATTAAATGCTGCAATGTAGTTTAATGTAAAAAACAAAACAAAACGTAAAAACAACATTTGCCTTCATTGTGTTCAAAATGTTTCATTAAAGTCATGAGAGGCAATTTAATTATAGACAAGGTGATGTAGCAATGTAACGCACTTGATCAATTAATCACCTATTAAAAATAATTGATTGTGAATAAAAAGTCATTCATAAAAAGGTCAAACATTTCCTGACTTGAAATATTCCGATAATAGAGTTTCCTGCTTGTTTTTCTTTGTTTCGTATCAGTGTAAGTTAATTGTTTTTGGAATTTGGACTTAACCACATTACCACAACTGAAAATATTTGTAAGTTGAAGCTCTAATAATATCGGCATTGTGTATTTGTGTGTGACAGAACGAAATGCAGAGCCTTTATTTCCAACAAGCTAAATGCATGTAACTGCATACTCACCCACAGGGAGATCAGAGGGAGGCACACATACTCTTTTTAAAAAATAAATCTAAAATTCACTGTCACGGTTTTCTGGTAACTGACTTATCCTGGTTATTTTTGAGGTGCACACCAACAGACAGAATTGGTTTGGAATCTGACGAATGATCCAGCAGCACCAGGGCGATGTGTTTGAATTTAAAAAAAAAAAAAAAAACACTGGCAGAATGCCGGAGAAACAAACCTAAACGCATGCATTCATTTCAGTGCGCATGCACGCTGCACTAGTAGGACAGCCTATGTGTTTATGTGTATCTGTGATAAAAACCCCACTCTGGAGTCTTTCATCTCCTCACTGGCAGCTTCACTCTCACACAGCCCTAATGAATGGATGGAGAGAAAGAGCAAAGAAGCAGAGGGAGAAAGAGAGCACGCGATGTGAAAGGAAGATAGAAGCCACTGAGGGGTGCGTAAAAAGAAAGACTTACGAGCTTACGAGCATTCAAGATAAAAATAACCCAAGAGCCAGGAAGAGAGAGAAAAATATTGTGCTTTTTTCATCAGACCTTTCTCCATCCATTTGTGTATGCATGTGTGTTTATCTGTGTGTGTCTGCATGGTATTAAAGCTCAGAGGGAGGATGAGGGAGGGAAGGAGGATCATGTTTTCAATGTCGATAAAGAAGGCAGATGAGTGCAAGCCCATGCATAGTGTACACCGACGCATATACAGAAGATACAAGTTAACCATAAATCTACGGGCAGATAAAAAATAGAGATGTGCAGGTTATCTAGACAGCCTCTATCTTTACACAATAAACAAACACACGGCAAGACGCTCAGATAAAGACGCATCAGGACCGGACTGAAGAGACAGGCTAAATATTACCCATCTGCTCGTTCCTGGTGGCAAATTGGGTTCATTATTCAGGCTAGTTACTTCTCTCCATACTAAACCACAGTTGGCACGCGTGTCCCAGTTGAAATGGTTAGGGCTAAATCTGGGGCTCTGGGTTGTGGCCAAAGTGCTGCACTGCAATGAGAGATTTGAAGAGGCTTAGTCAGCTGCAGACAATGCACAGTGCTCGCATCATGACACAGAAAAACAAAGCGTCAGTGGGTCACTCTTGGTTTCCTTTTGTGCCATGATGCAGGCTGGAAAAGCATGTGTCAACTATAGCAGTCTACTGGGAAACTGCATGGCCACACAAACTGCGATGATAGTAGTAGCATCTGTTCTATAACTGTAATGTTTTTTCCAGTTTTGATGCTAATATGTCAAATGTATAATGCAAGTCTATCTAGAGATATGTCTAATTATATCTTTGGTTTAAAATCTGTGTTGTTTTGTAAAATAATTGTTGATTTCCAGCCTTAATTATGTATGAGGGAAGGTTATTGTTAAATTAATTTTTCAAACTCTAAAAGCATTTTGCCTTTTTAACCTCACAGTGATTTTTCTTTTAGTCCCAAAGTGCTGGAGTAGGTGCCAACGCAACGCTGTGTCCGTCACATCCAAAAATCTCCATATGGCACTGCAAAACCAGCCTAATGAGTAAAACCATGCTTAGCTCTCTGAAGATGTACTTAGAAATGTTGTTGTATTTAATCATAAATGTAAGTCACAGTGATACTTTGACTTGCTTGTAAAGGACCATGACAGAATATTAGGACCACATAAAAAAAAAGAGATTAAAGGCAAAGTAGAAGTTTGACTTTTTTCACAAGATTTTACTCTCAAACGAACATTAATAAAACTCAAATCCTTCTAATATTTTTTTCTAACACTCTTTATTACAAAATTAAAAGTTAGTAGGAAGAATATATTAATAACGCGGGGAACAGGAATATGGACATTGCGCTTTATCATTGTGCAATAAAAATAAAAGCAAACTGCATCCAGGACAGAAACAGCTGCATACTACTTAAACTACTAACAAAACTTCAGCAAGAATCTGCACAGACAACATGCTAACACAAAGCGAGCCAAGAACCCCAAATTACATAAAAGCTGAGTGTAAGCAGACCCCAGCCCAGCAGCCAGAACCAGAACTTCAGTGATGAGCAGTCAGGCTCACAGCCTCCATCTCTACCTGTTCACGGTTTTTATATAGAATCACTATGGCATTCACGTTTATAGCATTTGGGCTTTACTCATTGTACTGAGAAAAGAGAAAGTAATGTAACAAGTAGAGAGAGAGAAATTAAGTAAGGTACTGCATTAATTTTGAGAAAAGTAACAAGTAACATGTAATACATTACTATTCTAACAACCCCAATACTGGTGTTGAGTAAATGGTGCTTAGAGAAACATACATTTGGCTAACTGTGGCAAATAGTAGACACAAAGTCTAACAGTAGTAATGCAACATAATTGTAGCAACTTGAAATGCTAATATAAAAAAAAATATTAAATATCAGATGCTCACTGCATATATTTGTGAAGCGCATAACGATGTGCAGGACAACTGCAAATTCTCCATGCCTCTCTCTGGACAAGTACACTACAGGTTGTCAGTCTGCACCCTGCTCATGAAAGTCTGAAACATTTATTCCATTTTATGGTTACACTAATTCACACTGACAGCTGGCCAAGCTGCTTAATTTGAACAGGAAGGTCTTCTCCATCCATTCCAAATATGCGGTGCAACCAGTGATCATAGTGGCGAGGAAACCAATTTACTCTGAGGTTTGGTCCCGGGCTCGGATGAGAGTTTCATTAATGTCACAGAGGAAATACGACAGTGGAGTGACGAAAGGCACATCATCGAGTAGTATGCTGGTGAGACCCGAACCCTCATTAAAGAAGTCAAATATATCAAAGATGCAGATTCTCCTCTCCCTCTCCCTCCTCTTTTCAACCGTCACTGGCGCCTTCTCATCCGCTTCCTCTGTCTATCCCCAGTCTGTCTTTTGGCCTGCTTCCCTTCCTTTATCTCTCTGATCTGATTTGCTGGATAAAAATGGGAAAAAAATGAGCTACCTCAGTGTTTCAGGAACCCATGGCTGACTGATGGAAATATCTGATTTGGAGGCATACATACAGGCAGTCAGAGATACGGGGAAACATGGCCTCTGGAATGCAGTAATGACAATCTCTCTCACTCTTTTTTTTTTACCCATTCATTCCTTTAACATCTCTCCACCCAGCTTCTTCCAGCTGACATGGGAGGAGAGCTGAAAGACGGATTTTGTCTCCCACGTCTCATCACCTCTTCCTCATCCTATTCACTCTATGCTTTCTATTTTTCTCCACCATTCCTCTACTTTCTTGCTCTTTCCTCCCCTCCCCTCATTGTTTCTGCATCTTCAACAGGAGCACCATATCATACATCATACGTCTGCCCCCCCCCCCCCCCCCCCCCCCGTCTCCTTTCTCATTATGTCCGTTTTTCACATGCTGCTTACAGTAAACACTCGGCAGGAACCTATCTGTCAAGCAAAATGCTTTCTAGCAGCAGGATGAAAGGCGTGCGGCGCTGATTTGAAATCAGGGGCTATCTGTTATCTGATTGGCTATGCTGTCTGTGTGGATTTTAGTTACCGGGGAGAACAGGGAGATAATGGCACCGTGTCAGCAACTTCTGGCATTCCGCAGGCCGTAAGAAAATGGAAAACGACAGCTAGTCAAACTTTTGAATGTTTATAGAGAGTTTTGGGGGATTTGGTGAAGTGAAATTGGAATTTCAGTTTCTATTTCTTTGTTTTTTACCAAGACACTGGAAAATGAATGCTTACAGTTTCAGTGAGCATCACATTGTGAGATGTCAGGAAAATTTGAATTTATACTGTACAGATCTATGGAGATTATGTGATCCATACAAACTTTTTGGTGTGACTTTGTGGCTGAATCTTTGTTGTTCCTGTACAGTTAAACCACAGTGACGGCCATCATTTGTTCATAATCACAGCTAATGTTCACACACAGCTCATCAGAGAGCTGTCTGTGAACTTTAGATCTTCATATCTTTCTAACTGCAGTTGGCCCGGTTTGTGCCTGAGCATCCACGGCTACGAGTGCGCCAACGCGCTCTTGCAGATCACTATTTTTGTCTTGCAGCTTAATAAAATAATTTCCCTTTCGAATAGTGAATTAAAGCTGTAATTATTTGTTGCTGGCAACCTATTTGCTTTCATGAAGAGCTGTTTAACTAACCCCTAATTTTAGCCTGTCCTTAATCCCTTTATCCTTTGATTTTGTTTGCTGCCAAAACATTTTTTAAAGGATGTCATTTGGATTCAATCTCTACTGCTAAGTATATTTGGAGGAGCTGGCTTTAAAAATGAAAAGTGGCTTCAAACACTTGGCCCTGAGTGACAGTCAGAAAAGGCCCTTGCGGATGCAGTCCTGCTGATTAGAGTTATTCATGGCGGGTGTGCCTGTTCAAGTGCTGCAATCTTGCCTGATTGTGTCACAGTGACACCTGTGCCTTCCCCGCTCCCCCTTGCCACACACTGCTGACTTGCTTTTTGAAGTCTGTGCTGAGGTTCCACATATCAGGGGCATTAGTTGAATTTGGGGATACTGAGGGCAGTAAATGATACTCCAGCCGCGTCCTTTAAATTTCCCCTCTTTTTCCACAGTGCTTAGAAAGGGAGTGCTTCATCAGAAGCAGATCTATACATTTGTGAAAGGCAAACATCGAGCGGCAGCTTAAGAATTCCCAGCACAGTTTTCTACACATATCTGATAAGCCTAATGTTACTACAGCAGCAGGTTTCCTTTGATCTAAAGCTTCGATTTCCCTGCCTCTTACCTGTTGCCTGCCAGCTGTTGATGTTCTGCCTGCCAAGTCTGCTGTGTTTGTTAGCCTGATCCTGCCGCCTGTCACCGAATCAAAGTGTTACTCACTATGAACTGCCACTATTTCTGAGCTAATGTGACAGGCTATTCGACCTGTGTATACATGAAGCCATGTTTGCCTCTAACACACATTTTTTTCCATTGATTGATCGCGTATATGGAAATTTTAAATGGTCTTTTTTTGCCGCCCCTGAGAGTTAAATTAAATTTTATAAGTTGTATGCAATCTTGATTTTCTCAAAATTCAGTGGGAATACAGGGGGAGCTCTTGTATTGTGGCTAAAATGATGCTATCCATTAGGGCTGCCACAAACGATTATTTTGATAGTCGACTAGTCACCGATTATTTTTGCGATTAGTCGACTAATCAGATCATCATCCATTGGACGTAAAACTACAGCTTATTGCACCAGCAGCATCTGCTCTTATATAACTATCATTAGCTTACAGCTTTAAGTGTTTAAGGTCTGTGCTAACTAAACATAAAGACAAGATGATAGTTTATTAATTTTTAATGAAATTTGCAGATTGTTTCGGTGAAGTTTAATAAACTCCTTGCTATCTAAAATATAACAGGACACTGGAGTATATTCTGGAGCATCTCACACTTCTGATAATCAGTTGTCTGCTTGACGTTTATTCAGCTGTGTAAAAACTATAACTTTAATCTCAGACAAACTGATTTACTCAGGAACAAATAAAATACAAAAAAAAAGCCAAACAATAACATTTTAAGTTATCTAAGTGACTCATATATATTTAACCTGAGTAGCGAAAGACGGCGGTGGGTTTGAAAACGATTTGCGGGGAGTCCGGTGTTCTCACGGCGCTAGTGAGCCTAGCCCCCGGCTCGCTAACGAGCTAGTGGGTAACAGATGTCTCCGAAAACGTCGGAGCGCTTTTGAAAATATGTGGTGTCCTGATAAACTGAGCAGATATTTGAGGTTTACACAGCTACATTCTCGCCTGAAAATATGTTAAACGTTTATTTTGTGACCCAGAAAGAATAATAAGAGTAACATTAAAACTAACTAGCTGCCGCCATTGTTGGAAACTGAGCTGGGCCGCGCTATGAATTCTGGGACACAGCTGCTTCTTCTTCTTCTTCTTCGGGGTTTAACGGTAGCTGACATCCTTGTACAAGCAATGCTGCCATCTTCTGTTTCAGTCCGTTATTACACTCTTAAATCCTGCCACTTATTCCTGCGTCTTTTGTGATCTTACAAAGCTTCAAACGACGCGTCGACTATTAAATCAGTCGTCGACGATTTTGATAGTCGACGTAATCGTGACTAGTCGACAAATCGTGGCAGCCCTACTATCCATAACTAGCAGACACATTTTGCCCTAATATGACGTTTTGGCATGTACGCGTGAGCCAGATGTGTCCCAAAAACCACGAGCCAGACTTGACCTGGGTCATGGAAGGTGTGCCTAAATGTGACAAAACACCTGACAGCTGGTCTATAACAGGTGAACCTGTGGTCAAGCCCCAGAAGCTGGATTACTTTGAGTCAACACAGTCAATCAAGGTCAAATGTGGCCACCAGAAAAACTTCAGACGTGGGGACACATTTGGCCCAAACATTCAATGCTATGTGAGAAGAGAACGCTGAGTAAACACTTTTTGAACAAAAGTATCCGCTTGTTTTGTGACTGGGGGAAATAAGTGTTTTAGCAGTTCTGGCAAAATGCTGATAGGAGCTGAAACGCACAAACGCACACTCAAAGGTGGGGGAGATGGCCAAGGTTGAGGCTCATTAAATCCCACTCATGCAGCAGCTCCAATGAGGACAAACACCCTGCAAAACCGACAAACTCACACGAGAAATTTTCTGACCGCAATGAACGCACACAAACACACCTCTAACATCTCATGGCTTATGCATGCGTGTGTGTAAATTAACACTACATACATCAGCAGTGTGATTTCACACGTTCATACACAACCATAAACTCACATACAGTGCATGCAGCACCAAAGCATTCATCTGTTGATCTGCATTCCAAAGTTTCATGTAACTTATTATGGGATGTGAAGGTGGGAAGAACATCAAACAACTGTTCTGAACACACACACACACACACACACACACACACACACACACACACACACACACACACACACACACACACACACACGTTGGATTCTTTTACACAGAAAAACTCTTCAATCTCACCTGCTACCCATCATCTCACTTCTTCTTTATCCCATCTTTGTTTCATCTATGCCTTTCATCTTTACTCCTATAACCTCAAACGTGTCAGTTTTTAACGCCAGGGGAAAGCGATATGTACATTAGACACAACATGAGGTGAGCCTGCATCTGTAATCTGTACGTGTGTGCCAGTGTGTGGGGCATAGCTAGAACAAGAAGATGGAGAACAGAGAGGGTGGAAAAGGCATAAGGACAATTTTCTCTTTGGCTTGCAGACAAGAGGCATAAAATTTTCATTAGAAAAATGAGTCGTTAGATAGAGAAAGCATGTGTTGTGGTTGTCCTGAGAGTAGTGTTGGGGATTTCGAGCACAAGACAGACATAAAAACCATCGCTCGGTTCTCAAAGGTTCACAGAAGCGTACTCTCAAACACTTGGAGGCGTTGCACGTTCACATTCAGAAACTTCTGTGACAAAACAAAGAAAAACTGACTTAAAAGCCCACACACCTGCAGGCATGGTGGAAGACACAAGCAGCAGGAGAACACAAATGCAGATAACCTTTAAATGAATGGAATCTATATATAATGTGTAACAAAGAGGGAGATATCTTAGATGTGGATCTATTCATCAAACGCATACTCTGAGAAATAACAAGAAGACTGACATGTCTCTGACATCTGCAGTGCCACGCTGCTGCTGCTGCTGTTTCTTGCCAACAGGAAGCATGGGTCTGCTGCCACTGCAGTTATGCAAATGGAAGATACCAGTTGTGCCCGGTTTAAAGTGCCTGCAACAGTGGTGTGTGTTTGAAAATTTGTTTTTTCTCCAGGATCTCATTTTTTTTTCTCCCCAAATAACTGTCCATAATCCAAAGATACTGAGCTTGAAAAGTAGCTAACCATGAACACAGTGACTGTAGCTCAGGAGGTAGAACAGGTCATCTACTAATTGGGAAGCTGGTGGTTGAATCCCTGGCTGCTCCAGTCTGAATGCCAAATATCCCTGGGCAAGATGCTAACCTCAAGTTGCTCTCTGATGAATCCATTGGAGTGTGGCTGGGTGTGAATGTTACACAGAAAGCACTTAAGCATAGAAAAAATAGCTTGTATGAATGGGTGAATGAGGCATGTTGTATAAAGCACTTTGAGCGATTGGGTAGAATGTGCAATATGTAAGAACCAGCCAACAGTTAACTTTGCAATCTTCTAAGGAAAAATTAAACTCTGATACTCTTCCACATATTCAAATCATGTGCAGTTGTGGTTAGAAGTTTCCGTACACTCATCAGGGTTTAATCGGCTATTTATAAAAAAAAATACAGAGTCCAGGATCATCGGTTTAAACAACTGTATGTGTGCCAAGGTCTGGAAGAAGATCCAAATTGTCACTGTCAGATGAGAGGAAACTGGTTAGGATGTTTAGAAACAGAAACATTGAGCTACTTAGCCACAATGGCATGTTCAGAGATGGAAGGTTAGCCATTCAAACCTAAGAACCAGTTGGTACCAACTGTACCAACGGTCAAGCAGTTTTGCTGTTAGGTGTGCTGGTACATTGTACAAAGTGGATGGAATAATGAAGGATGGGGACTACCTACAAAATCTTCAACTTCACCTGAACACAACAGCTAGATGGTTGAAATTAGGCGTTTCTGGTGTGTGACAATGATCCCAAACACAACTCAAAATTGGTTTTGGACAAAGTTTTTGGAATGGCCTTACCGAGGCCCCATTCTCAACCTTTCTTGAAAATTTGTGGACTACGCATAAAAGCTAGGAAGATGTCAGAAAACCAACGAATTTAAATGCAACCTACCAATTCAAATATTTGCCAAATATCCAGACAGAATTATAACTTGCTAAGGTAACCAGATATTAGTCAGGCTGTATATATATATATATACTTTTGATCCCGTGGGGATGTATGCTGTACAGTTATTCCACCTTGTAAAAAGAATGGTTCAAAGATATCATTAAAAGCCAAGAATTACCATCAAATTTATGCCCATGATGAGTGCATGTAAACTTTTGACCACAACCGTATCCTTCCATATACTCTTCTACTGCATAGCTGTGGTTTGCCCATAATCCCTCATCATCATTCATGCTGTCAGCAAGAGCAGTAGGAGTCAATGTAATTCAGTTAGCAAGCTCACATGGAACAAACTTGTGGATGCAGAGTATACAGACAGCTGATAATTGAAGTCTAAACACTGGTCGCATCACTCAATGTAAGCATACATTAAGTGCAGCACAGTGAAGGCTGTGAAGTGACGGCAATGAACTTCTATTTGAGGAAAACATATAATCACAGCCTTCAGGTGGCTGATTGGGTGGGACTGAGATCCATGACATGCTCGAAAGGTTCAGAGCAAGCTTTAAATATACGGTACTTGCTTGTAAGCATTGCCCATACACAGGTAAATGCAACTGCTTTTATACAAATCAAAGGAAAAGGTTTGTATAAAAGGCATTTATATAAAACATGCAAATGCCAGTAATGCCACACACTTTCATGCCCCTTTTACACATCTGGCCAATTACAGGTTAATGTGGTGGCATCAGTAATTGCAAACTGAGTGGTAAAGCAGTGCATGCGCTGCACAGACAGCTTCACTAGAGCACTGTACTGCAAATTATGCAATGCAATCAAAGGCCAATTCATGTTTCAGAGAGTAGAGTGTGTCACGTGATAATAGCAGCTGAACTTCAGTGGATGGAAAGCTTTGCTCTATCTCAGTGTCTACTGTGCACACCAAAAACACAATCCTCCCAAGAACTTCACAGTGCATCCACACATCTTATAAGTAAATATTCTGAACAACAAAACATTATTCCTTGATTAGAACACACATGAGCATAAAGTCATGCATACACAAAACCTTGGCCTTTCACAGGGAGTGGTTACTTCTAACAACACTCCAACAGGAAGTTCCTGCCTCCTGCATCCAGCCAATTAAAACACAGTATTTGGCAATGAAATTTCCATTAAGGAAGTCCCACGTTCCCTTCAGCAGTCTTGACTCCACTCACGACAGACTCTGTTTTTTCCTGCCTGTCAATGCCAGGAATCCATTAAGAATCAGTGGTGGGGATACTTAAGGGAGGGAACAATGTAAGGATGGACAAAGCCATTGTTGGTCCTTGAGAAATGTCCTGCTGGTTTGAACCTTGAATCTTTACCTGAAAATCCATCTGTATGTTTTTTCACTTTTTATCACAAGGTAAGTACATCATCAACGTCTGAGGGGGTGAATCTAAAATGCAAGTGCCTAAGTTTGATAATCGCTTTAAGCATTTACTTATAATATGATCACATTATAAGGTATTTTGTTTAGAAAGCTCTTATTGCTGCCAGCTGTGTTGTAATGACTTGAAAACTTCTGTTTCCTTTCTGATAACATTAGAAACCTTATCCCCGGGCTTGTTCGCAGTCCGTACTAGCAAATACAGCACAATTAAAAATATGGGTAAGTATTTGGTGAGGTGGGTGGAGGACAGCAGTGCCGTGAAACGCTTTGAATGTGTCGTCTTGCTGAAAAATGAAAACCAGGGCCAGTGTCCCCCACTCACCCCGAAAACCAAAGAACAAGAACAAGCCTTGCTGTATTGTTCCTCTGATCTCCACAGTCCCAGTCAGCAAAGAACTGCAGCCCACCTCAGTGACCCCTGTCCAGCTAAACTCACCCACTCAGGCATCCACCATGGAAACTCTACAAAAACACACACACCATTGTGAAGCTCAGTAACAATACTAGCATAACCCATTGTTTTTCCAGGACTGGACTAATTCCTGTTGCCATATATCTATGAAAAGATTATATTACAAAAAAAAGATCATCTTAGGAATAATGTTATTTAAATTTTAACAACAGCTTGAAACCCTTTCAGATCTCAGTTTGAAACTGACATCACCATGACACAGATATAAAAGAAGAAACAGAGAAAGGAATCAAACAAGGAAAGTTAAAAACAGGCTCTTTAACACAGCTACTGTCACAACATGCATAGGAAGGGGTGGTCAGGTATGACTGTCAGCACAAAAGAAAGCAAAGCATAAACGTTAGATGTCTGATGAATCACCAGCTTTCTGCAAAGCACTGAATCTGTTGCAGATTGCCTTGATCACCAAAAAGAGGCTCTTCAATGTGTGGAGGGAGTTGCACTGGAAATACAAATACCAGACTTTAATCGCTAATAATCTGCATCTGCACAATATCCCAGCAAAGCATAAAACAGCTAATGGTGGATTTATCCAGGGATGTGATACTCTGTGATGGAGTGATGGTGACCAATGAGTCGCGCCTGTAAACAGACGTTGATACGAATAACACTGATCTGAACGGCTTCAATTAGTTTACCAAAAGACCCACACTGATAGAGCAAATTGTTTCAGTCTGTAGTTAGACTGCTCACAGATCTACACCAGCAAACATGCCTTTAAGCACAAAACGTGCTTTCAGGGCAAAGAAAGAAATCTGCCTACCTTGGCGCTGACTTCATGGCTGGCTTGTGTCCAAAAATGGTCTGGATCCACCTCAGCCAATTCGTGAACGTCTGCGGCCAAAGTGCTGACTTCTATAAAAGTCTCCATTTTCAAAGTTGATAAAGTTGCACATTTTTCATTTTATTTGTACTTTCAAATCCTTTTTTTTCTCTTTTCTCTTTTTTTTTATGGGCACGTCTGAATTTTTAATGCATTTGTTCTTAATCTGTTCACAGCAGCACTCCAGATGAACTCTGCTACTAAAGGCAGCTGAAGTGCTAACTCATCTAAACTTTTGCAAAGAGTTATTGTTTTGTAAAATAGTGCAGTCTGTGCACAGCTGTGGTTTGCAGATCAGAAATGCTGAGGGCACAGAGTATACACACACCTCTGGCCCTTTGTGAACTTTACCTTCTGCTGACTCTGATAGCAGGGAATACACCTCCAGCGTCAGGATATCAACACGCTGCGAGAGAGCGCTCAGAAAGCGTGGCACAGCTGAGGAATAGTATGTCAACAGAGAATGAGATTAGTAGTGCTGTCCCTGGGCGTTCATTCAGCTGGTGCATGTGTGTGTGCGTTCTAACTCTTAGTGCTTGTGTACTGTATCAGTGTGTATTCTCAGCAAGGGGTTTTTGGCTTCTTTGACTGCTTAGGAGTCCCTCTCCCTCCCACAGCAGTGCTAAGAAGCCCTAAAGCTCCTTACCCACAACTCTGCCACTTGTTTGATGAAAGCACATCTTTTTTAAACACTTTGAATACTGTGGACATAAAAAAATCAACTTTGTGCCCCCCTGCATTGGCTTAACCTCAAACACGCATAAAAGGAAGTGTTTTTGACAGCTCACACAAACTCAACTGATTCTTTTTGTTTTTGTTCCTGGCTCTGTTTTGTCTTTGCATTGCATTGTTTGCTACAGTATGAAATTAGACACCCTTATCCTTTTAAGCAATCAACTTGATGCACACATTTGTACACAAACACGCACACGCTGTGTGGGCCAACAAAGACATTTATGGGTTTGGTGAAGTCTTCGGAAAAGTCAATGGAACACAAGGCGGGTCTGGGCCCACGCTGGAGAGTCGGCCCAGTGGCAGAATGGCTGCTGTGTTGCCTGGGATTACTCCTTATCCCCTACCCAACCCTGTTGCTGGTCACTGGTCAGTTTTTTGTTTCCTGTTCTCATGCTGTCCTCCTATAGCCCAGCATGAGTAGAGGCCTCTTTTTTTCCTCTTGTACTTTCCCATTGTAGTGTACATTTCAGTGTTTTTTCTGTAATGCTACCGTTCTCTGACTTGTATCCTCATGTGATGTCTGTGTTGTGTGTGTATGGTCGGGGGGCGGGTTCATTCCACTGCAGGGCAACCTGCCACTGCATGTGGCAAATAAAATTTGAACTTGAACTTGGATGTGAAATTCTGGAGAACATAAACCACATGGGAGCACCGGGCACACAGCCAGGGCACAGACTGGTATCTACTGGCACCCGCTAACTTCACGCACACTCCACTCCCACCATGCACATTACTGCCCATTCAGCTCCACAGGCGCTGCTCTACACACACCAGACCCGCACACACATCACTGCGATGACGCTGTGAGGGATTCGTGTCGTGTGCTGTGTGAAGTATTTTGAGCTGCTTCTTTGTTTGGAAGCTATCTTCAGAATAATAAACTGAAATAATTATCATCACGACCATCACGTACACAGACCCAGACAACACGACAGGGTTGCTGAGGAAAGAAAAGCATAGCATGATTTTGTTCACGGTTCCATGTGTTTGCTCTGCATAAGAGCAGCAATGCTAAATGCTCACTGAAGTGGCTACACATTCTGGGTGGGCTCAGGGTCTCTCTCTGTGTGTGTGTGTGTGTGTGTGTGTGTGTGTGTGTGTGTGTGTGTGTGTGTGTGTGTGTGTGTGTGTGTGTGTGTGTGTGTGTGTGTGTGTCTGCTTTAGTGCTTCAATAGACTTTCCATCAGATTAAGCTGGCTTGGTCTCTAATGCGTCTGGTTTCCACTGTAAGACCAAACTTGGCCAGTTTACCCTTCAAGCTGTTTTTAGTTCACCCCAGAAAATGTAAATGTACGACCCCAATTCCAAAAAGTTTGAGATGCTGTGCAACGTGTAAATAAAAACAGAGTGTACAGATTTTGAGATCTCCTGGAACCATATTTTATCCACAGTAGAACACAGAAAACATATCAAATGTTTAAACGGATACATTTTGCTTTTATATGAAAAATATTATCTTGTTTGGTATTTGATGGCAGTGACACGTCTCAAAAAAGTTGAAAAGGTGGTGAGAAAAGACCGGCAAATGAAGTAGACCTAAGCTAGAGGAACATTTTGCAGCTAACTGAGTTAATACCCTTCATATTCATGAAGCAGATGTGAGGAAGCAGTTAAGAGTCTGAATGCTCGAAAAGCTCCTGGCCCAGACGGTGTGTCACCTGCCACCCTCAGACACTGTGCAAACGAGCTGGCCCCAGTGTTTTCTGGCATTTTCAATTCCTCACGGCAGGAATTGCCTGCTTCAAGTCCTCTACCATAATCCCTGTCCCCAAGAAACCAAGGATCACTGGATTAAATGACTACAGACCCGTGGCTCTGACATCTGTGGTCATGAAGTCATTTGAGCGCCTGGTTCTCTCCTACCTCAAGACTCTCACGGCCCCCCTCCTGGACCCCCTGCAGTTTGCATACAGAGCCAACAGGTCTGTAGACGATGCTATCGACATGGCTCTACACTTCAACCTGCAGCATCTGGACTCCCCAGGAACCTACGCCAGGATCCTGTTTGTGGACTTCAGCTCTGCCTTCAACACCATCCTTCCAGACCATCTCCGAGACAAGCTTTCCCAGATGAATGTGCCTGATCCCATCTGCCGGTGGATCACTGACTTCCTGACGGACAGGAAGCAGCATGTGAGGCTGGGAAAGAATGTCTCGGACTCCCGGACCATCAGCACCGGCTCCCCTCAGGGCTGTGTTCTTTCTCCTCTGCTCTTCTCCCTGTACACCAACTGCTGCACCTCCACCCACCAGTCTGTCAAGCTAATCAAGTTTGCAGATGACACCACCGTTATTGGACTCATCTCGGACGGGGACGAGTCTGCCTACAGGAGGGAGGTTGAACGTCTGGTGTCCTGGTGCAGCCACAACAACCTGGTGCTGAATGCCCAGAAGACAGTGGAGATTATTGTGGACTTCAGGAAGCACACAGCCCCATTCCCCCCCATCATCCTGACTGACACCCTCATCACCTCTGTGGACTCATTCCGCTTCCTGGGTACCACCATCACCCAGGACCTGAAGTGGGAGCCCACCATCACCTCCGTCATCAAGAAAGCCCAGCAGAGGATGTACTTCCTGAGGCAGCTGAAGAAATTCAACCTGCCAACACGGACGATGATGCAATTCTACACCGCAATCATCGAGTCCATCCTCACCTCCTCCATCACCGTGGGGATGTCCCTGATAGTGGCTCCAGCCACTATCAGGGACAAACAGAGACTGCAGCGTGTTGTGCGCACTGCTGAGAAGGTGATTGGCTGCAGACTCCCATCTCTGCAGGACCTGTACACCTCCAGGACACTGGGGCGTGCAGCTCAGATCACAGCTGACCCTTCTCCCCCTGGACACAATCTGTATTTTTATGTTTATTTAAGCGTTATCTGATAGTATGTTTTGCACTAAGTACCGCAGCAATTTCCTAATGTTGTAAACCTGCTCAACATTTGGCAATAAAACCCTTTCTGATTCTGATTCTAAACTGGCAACAGGTCAGTAATATGATTGGATATAAAATGAGGCAGCGTGTATCAGAAGCAAAGATGGACAGAGACTCATCAATCTTCACATTACGAAACAATTTCAGAATCATGTTTATCAATGTAAGCATGATTCTCATCATCTAGGGTACATAATATGAATATCTTCATAAAGGCCAAGGCTGAAAATCAATACTGGATGCCTGTGATCTTCGGGCCTTCGGGTGACACAGCATTAAACACGGGCATGATTCTGTGATCATGCAAACACAGTTTATGGTGCCATTCACACATGCAGGCTAAACCTCTGTCATGCAAAGAAGTAGAAGTCACAAGTGGCCGGAAAGGTCACAGTCTCCTCTGGACCAAAGGTCATTTAACATGGACTGTGAAAAAGTAGAAAACTGCTCTGTGGCCAGATGAATCAAAATGTGAAATTCTTTTTGGAAAACATGGGCACCATCAGTGCTGAAGGTTACATGAAAATGTGAGGTTTAAGATCAACACATGCTCCCATCCTGATGTTGTCAGTTTCAGGGAAGGTTTTGTATATTTATATTAAACAGCAGCACAGACATTTACAAACTGCTGTTAAAAAAATAGATGCTACAGAGGCAAAAATGGCTCAGAGTTTATGAGTTTTGCAGATTATTGCATTTTGTTTATATTTACATTTTACACAGCTTCACAACAGCCTCATAGGGAAACTCTGGCGATCATCAAAGCCAGCAGGATTCTTCCTCAGGGTACCATAGATGTCTGTCTGAGTTTTCATGGGAATCCAACAAATAGCTGTTGAAGAATTTCAGCAGACACTCCCAATCAAAGAACCACGCTGCTATGATCCGACTGCGGGTTATAGATATCAACAAAACATGTTCTGTGTGCTGTTAGTATTTGTTTTGTTTATGTTAAATATGCATGCTTTTATTTTACGTCTTAGATATTCAACATTTGGATTTTTTTTAATGTTATTTAGCAGTCTCTCGGCTAGCTTGAAAACACTACAAACCCCTCTGTGTGGAGAAAGTTCTGTTAGACTTGAGATGACAAAACTGCTTCCAGCTGTACTAGAAAGCCTTAAAAATGAATGACGACTGAGCTTAAAAAGGCAGTTCTGCTTGCTTTCATTTCCTGAAAAGTTGGCATTTCACAGATACACGGTTCCATCAGACAGTGTCAATTTGCAAATCGCACATCAAGGCATCGTTACACCGAATGACTCTTACAGCCACCAGCCTCTGAGCTGGTATGACTCACCTCTCTGAACCTCCAAGGAAATCACACTGACACACACAAACACAAACACAGAACACGCACACATACACACGCAAGGACTAAATGCAGGTCAGCTGTATCTCTGAGGACAATGTGTGTTATGTGCTAACAACCGCGTGCCCTTTCACCTGAGCGACGGAGTAGAAATCCAAAAGTCAGTAAATGCAGCATATAGCACACACATACACACACAAAGTGGTACCCTGCAAACATGCCCCGCGAAATAGGAACTTTTTGCCTTTTTAATGTTGTGTAGCTGCGGTTAGCCATCCAACCATGGCCAATGGTCTGTGGCAGGCAAGCAGAGCAGTGACCAAGACTGTGAATACAAGCAGACCATAAGAGAGCAGAGAGAGGGAGGGAGAAGGCAGGGAAGGGAAAAGCAAAGAGAGGCACACTGAATGCAGAGGCAACCAAGCAGAAGTTGCATATATGATCACTCCGAACAACAACCATCCTTCGCTTTTACTCCTTCTGACCGGCCACTGACTAGTTACAGCACTTCACCACAGCGTGCTTATATTATAACCCCACACATATGTGCACATGTCAGGCTCCAGCTGAAAGAGGTTAGCTGGAGCAGCAGTGAGTTTTACTGATGCTTGTCCTTGCTAACAAAACACTTCAGAGGAAGAATCAGCAGGTAGGAGGAGTAATGATAAACAAAGAGATATCATTTGTTAGCACAGATGTATGTGCATGCCCGGACTGCTTCATCTGATTACAACACAGACACTAAGAGATCCATAAGCTCAGAGAGAAGCCCAGAATAAATATAATCAGTTGATCAAACACAACATGCTAAAAAAACGTGTTCTCAAGTTGCCAAGCACCGAACCTGGAAGACCAGGATGCACCAGGGGACAAATGCACGTGAAAAACAGTCAAACGGAGAGAAATCTATCTTTCCCTTACCTCAGCAGCTGCTTGTGAAATCCTTTGTGATGGAAAAAATGTAGTAGCGGGGAACAACAAATGTCAGTTTAAGAAGAACTGCTATCGAGCCCCACTTTTATGTCTTTGCAGGGTGGTGTATATTTTATATCTCTATCAGCCAAATGCAAAGTCTCGGGTCCGTTAGGAAGGTGCTCCGTCTGCCTCTGTGGGTTTGTGTAAATATATATATATATCCTTAGATGGCGATGAATAATGGTGAGTGAAAGCAGAGTACTACGCTAGGAGGCAGACAGACTGGCTGAAACAGGAGAGCAGTGAGAGTAGAGAGCAGACTGAGTAGGATGGAAGTTATTGCCTCCCAACATCAGAGCGGCTGGGCTGGATACACCCACCTCCTCGGCATACATCAAACGGGATTTGCTCAGATGCTCACAAGTATACACAGAGAGAGAGAGAGAGCGAGAGAGAGAGAGAGAGGGATCCTATGTGCAGCCTGAGATCTGATCAGATCTGATATATGCAAATATCCATCCATGCAGAGTTATGCACACATGCATACTTATAAAGGGTAGCTTTAACTTACTTTCACTGACACGCTTACACATTAAACTACTTTCTGTGTGAGAAATAAAGTGTTGATGTTAACAGTTATAGTCATAGTGTAGCAGATTTACATATCCATCCATTCTCTTCTGCTTATCCTTATAAAACCCTCTCAGACAGGATGCAAAACACGTGAAAAGTGAGAAGCGTAGCTGTTCACTTATGCTTGTGTTTTTGCTTTTTTCAGATCGCGCTCCAGTTTTTCTTTGTTCCAACTGCTCTAAGCTGAAAGAAAAGTCTCTGTTTTTCATCGCATTTCTGAGTACATGTGTGCACACAAGTGTAGCAGACTTGGACATGCTTCTCATTCTTGGAGTTCACCACTGCCTGTCGTTCAGCATGCTTTCATTTTCCTACCAGTGCTCAGTTCTTGAGAGAGAACCAGGCTGGAGGCTGGAGGAGGGGGGCTGTTTTGTCTCATGGGCTTTAAGCCCGCCACACCACCCACCTGTACCGCTCCAGCCACTAGAGCTTTGGGCCTCGTGGGACAAGGCCAACCTTGATAAAGGCCACTTGCATAATTCAAGCACCTCATTGCTCAAGTTCTTGTAAACTTGGTTCATAAACAGTACCTGAATGTGTCACATCCAGGTAAAAGAGAAGCTTTTTGTCCTTAGCATTGTTCCTCGAGTCATTTTTTTATGCCTTCTAAAAATGGAAAGTCTCTCCGGTGAGAGAGAGTATTGCCACCAACGTTTCACTGCACAGATCTCTCCAGTTATCGCATTCAGCGTCTGAAATACCGGAAATAAAGCCCTGCGTACATTTGACCCTTCAGCATACAGCAGCTTGACACGTGGGTGACCTGGCAATGCCCTCTTTATAAAATTCTGTTATAAGGAGGTGATGAGAGAAGGGAAACACACTAATCCTCCTGAATGTGAGTCTCCTGGTTAGGATTTAAATGGTGAGTGAGAGAGAAAGCATATCCAACACCTCCCCTCCCCGGCCCTCCTTCTGTAATCTAAAGAGATCACTAGCTGCTTGTTTGATCTGTAATGAAGTCACACCACAAGAGTGATTTAGGATAAACTGAACCCACTTTAAGTGAAGTGTGAGACTCTGGTAGGCTACAATAAGTTAATTAAGAGGTTTGCTATTAAAGCTACCTCAGAGCTGGAGACTGAAGAGTATTTTGAGCCATCAGACTGAAGGATGGCGATGGCATCATCATCTACAGTCCCACAGGAAGTCTTAGCACCCCTAAAGTACTCCCATCCACTACTGCATCAGCATCCTCACAGCAACATCCCTCCACCATCAGCGTGAAAGCCACTGAGGTTTTCTGGAAGCTGAGGCACAGCAGCTCAGTGTCCATCGGTACGTTGCTGCTGACCAAGCAACCACTCTTCAGCACCAGCAGCAGCTGTAACAACAGCAGCAGCAGCGGATCGTCCAGCCTTCATAGCGTCGTACTGACAAATGCCTGCACTGACTACGTGCATGGATGAAACGAAACACCATGTCTGTGCGGTTTTAAGGTGATGCGATCCTCTCTATATCGTAAAAAAAACAACCCAAAAAAACACGCCAGCCAAAGCACTCCATAATACTGTAAAAGCAAAACAGTGCAACTGATACAAATAAGCTGTAAAGAAGATTAAACTAGACGCACTCGCGGCCCGGCTATTCGGGCAGATTTAGGTTTATCAATTAACGCTGCAAGCAGGGGAAACGTAAACAGTGTCTTACCGTCACAGTCGCGGAGGGATAGCCTCGGAGACTGTCAAACGATGAGATGCTCCGGTGAAGGAGGGAATGATACTGCTGGACAGATCGACCTCCGTTCGGCTGGATAATGTCGCCCCCTGTTGGTGCAAAGTGGGAAGTGCCTGTACAATAAGCGTTTTGGTTTCTCTCCCTGTTTATGTATTATGTATACATGTAAATGGATTCCTTAAATATAATTATGAACAGCTGGTGTGGGACAAGCTTCGTTATTAAACAAAAGTCCACAAATATACTTTGCTTCCACACAAAAAATAGTTTCATTTTAACAGCTGCAAACTATGAACTTCCGTTTACTTTTTTCAAAATAAAAGAAGAACTGGCTAATGAAAGTCGGTGGTTGCCATGTTCTTGCTTAGGATTTTAGTAGGACACTTTCTTGGTTTGTTATCTACGACTTTAAATGGTACGTGCAAAAATCTCATCCCCACTCAAGCTAAACTAACTCACTTAATCCCAGAAAATCAACCCCGGTTGTCTGGTGGCAGTGATTTCCTAACTCGGAGGACTACAGATTTCCTCTGTTGTGCCAAAAAGTGATCAACCGTCAAAAAAGGTCAGATCTGGTTCAATTCTATATGTTTTTTATGCGTAATAGCTTTGCTTATATTGTTAATAGACTGTAGTCGCTGTATAACATTAAAAAAAAATGCCTGTCTGCAAGTATCTTTGACTCGATTATTGTAATTACATTATAATCAATCCATTCCTTTTTAGCCACTTAGAATATCTTTATAGAACTGGGATGTTAAACTTGCTGCAATTTCTGCTTTCCAGATCTCTCTTGGAAAAGGGCATTTTTAATGTCAGACACTTTTTACCTGCTTGAAAGTGACTCTTATATATATGAAAGTCACTTTTTATTGCAGCTTCTACCTTGTGACAGGATTTTGGTTCTGTCTCACAATGACTTGATATCATTAACGAGAGCACAGCACAACAGCCGATAGGCCCAGAGTTCAGTTTTATGAGCGTTAATATGCAAACTGCCATGACCATTCATCAGTGGCATGAGTACCATTCACAGAGAATTGGAGAATAGCCACAAACAGCGCTGTAAAATGGTGAAGTAAGGCCCTGTCCTTGCTTCAGAGATGGTCATTCCCTTTTCATGTAAATGACCTTGCCTCCATGTCCATAATGGTCTGGGATAACCAGGAATCCTTCAGCTTCCCTGCCCTGTATTAGCCTAAGAATACATCATTCACCATCTTCACCATCCAAGGTATGGACATTGAGGCTGTGGACAGCTACAGGTACCTTGGTGTTCATCTGAACAATAGACTGGACTGGACTCATAACTCAGACGCCCTCTACAGGAAAGGGCAGAGCAGGCTGTACCTGCTGCGGAGACTCAGGTCGTTTGGAGTGGAGGGCCCACTCCTGAAGAAATTCTATGACTCTGTTGTGGCTTCTGCTATCTTTTATGGCGTGGTCTGCTGGGGCGGCAGCATCTCTGCTGGGGACAGGAAGAGACTGAACAGGGTGATCCGAAGGGCCAGCTCTGTTCTAGGATGCCCTCTGGACCCAGTGGAGGTGGTGAGTGACAGGAGAACGGCGGCTAAGCTGTCATCCCTGATGGACAACATCTCCCACCCCATGCAGCAGACTGTGACAGCACTGAGCAGCTCCTTCAGTGGGAGACTGCGGCACCCACGGTGTGGGACGGAGAGATTTCGCAGGTCTTTCCTCCCCACTGCTGTCAGACTCCATAATAAAGACTTTAACTGATCAAGCACACACATCCATACATATGCAATAATACTAAGTGCAATAATCCTTTCTGTCATCGTTGTATTTTTACTCAGTTGTATATAGTATTTGTATTTGTATTCTATTTTTATCTTATTGTATATTTATTTTATTTTATTCTACTGTATATAGTATTTTATTTTATTCTATTCTGTACAGTTGTGTACTGTATTTATTCTTATTGTATTCTAATTTTTGCCTCATAACTTTTGCACTGTCCACTTCCTGCTGTGACAAAACAAATTTCCCACGTGTGGGACTAATAAAGGTTATCTTATCTTATCTTATCTTATCTTATCTTATCTTATCTTATCTTATCTTATCTTAAAGTGTTGTGATTGCAGTCATTGGGCATCAGTGGTTCAGTGATCATTGATCAACGGCCTATTGTTAGTCATTAGTGGGTGTTTTCAGTCATCATGCAAATGAACTGCTTATAATGCTGGGGAAACCTGCAGTCAGCTGAAAACGTCACTTTGATGGAAAATGAAACGTTTTTCCCACTGAAACGTACCTCCAGATCAACAGATTCAACTTTGTGGGATTTTCTTACCTGGATGACTGAGCATAATTCATAACTTACTGTTATATAACTATACTATTATAGTCTCGTGGGGTTTTTTTTTTCAGGTAATTAATAATCTTTTTTTCTTTTTCTTTTGCTGTTGGACCCACTTTTGTTCATACTCATTGGTTTTTACTTAATGATTTTATATTGTCTATATAAACATCCGATTCTATGTTAACCGTTGTTCTGTAAATCGCAATTTTTTTGTTGGGTCAGATATATAAAGTGTGAAGAGGATTCAAGAAATATATAGTGCAGTCTCCCAAATTATACCTCTTATACAACAGACCAGCTTCAGCTTGTCTCAACTTGAAATTTGAAACCTCTGTGGCCCTTGGCTTCCATGGAAGCCTTGATGAGTTGTATACTTTTTATTACATTCATTTCATGAAAGCAATTTTTTAATGTCCTGTATTTAAAATCTTAGTACTTCAAAAAGGAAAAAAGGTGAGACATGAGAAATGACTGTTCAAGTTTAGCTCGACTTTTATTTTGAAGGAGCTGGAGAAAGGACTACAAGAATGGCGCTTGGAGCTGGCCGGTTGGGCCTAGCCGAAATAGTTGTCTTAACATTAGCCTGAAATCTGGCATGTAAATCTTTTCAGGTATAGAATTTCCCAGAGTTATACGCGCATTTCCAAATGTTCGGCAACACCTGATGATTTTCAAGCTTAGTCGTGACCGTTTTTTTTAAACATTCTGGCCGGATGTTTTGACGCGATATCCGAGCGTTGCCGGCGATGTAGCGGCCAGCGAATCTTCAAGCAGGAAAAAGCGCCAACTTCTGTTGCACCGTCTGAATTGTTAAACACTCCGTAAATCATTTCGAGACGGGATGTTTAATGGAAAATATCAAACTTAAACTGGAATGAAGCATTCGGGTAAGTTTTCTTTCTCGACTCAGCTGGGATTTCAAAGAAGTCCTTTTTGGCCGTGAACAGTTTCAAACGGCGTGCTTTCTGTTTTCTCCTCCCACTTCTTCACCGCACCTTCTCGAGCCAGTTTGTCGCTGTAATGTGCGCAACGTGCTCAAAAATAGCAAGTTATTTGTTGCTACCCTGTAATTTAAAGCGAAAACAGTTGCTAACGTAAGCCGTGCTAGAGCGGTTGTTTGTGGGTAGGACTGAAACAAAGTACTACCTTTAAGTTAGCGTTAGCCAGCTAACATGTTACATAATGCGTGGTACGGTCAATAACCGGTTCGACTGTATTATTGAGAAGTGTGTGATTGATTGGACTGGACCTGTCCGTGTGTAGCTACACAATAGCGGACCGTGAACTTAAGTGCGCAGCTACGTTCGTTCTCGTTGAACTCTGATGGCGCCCGCTGAAATTACATTGTGTTTCCATTTTTCACCAGTGAGGTGCGCTGTTGCGTCTCAGTAGGAATTTAAAAGAAAAATCGCCCTCAAGGTACCGGGAGGAAAGATGCCAGGTCTGCAGGGTGAAAGTGTGGTATCAGCGGCTCCGGGGAGCCCAGTGAAGAAGAGTAAACTCTCTCTGAAGTTCTTCCAGAAGAAGGAAACCAAGCGGGCTCTGGATTTCTCGGAACCTCAGACAGAAGAACCCAAAACATGTGAGCCAGAGGAGCCTGAGGCAAGGTAGGTCTCCGCTACCAGTGTGCGTCAAACACAAATAGTTTTCTAGACTGATTTGGTTTGGGCAGCCCGAAGCACTCGTTTTCCCACAGTTACATTCAGATAGTTATGGGAATTCCACTGTTGTTGTGAGGGCAGGATAATGCACGTGTGGATGAGTGATACCTTAGATTTTAATAGTAGGCTTCATCTCAATCAAGCTGGGGTTACACTTCAACATTAATCTCAGTGTAATCATTTTAAAACAGTGTGTGTGTGATGGTGGATGTCATTTGTGAAATTCAATTTATTAGCTGCTGACTTTCTGTTTGCTTCCTTCTTAACTGATCAGCAGCTGTGATCAGGTGGTCCCGGGGCCTTCTCAGTGTCCTTCCTCGCCCAGCCTCCTCCTGTCCTGCGAGAAGAGAGAGAACTTGGTGCCGTTCGTGGGGCTCAACAATCTGGGCAATACCTGCTATTTGAACAGCATCTTACAGGTGAGCCATTACCACAGATGGAGTTAATTTCCAGCATTAATAGATGTCACTTGTTCCAGTGTTTTAGTACAAATGGTAGGATGGGTTTAAATATACTGAAGGAAAAGTTGAAAACTGCACAGACACTTCACAGTGTGTGTGGTTTGTTCTTGTGCGATTTAAGTTGCATTGAATCCTCAAACCTGTTCACCTGTGTTATCCCACTCAGAAGTGGATGTTGTTGTGATGCCGGGAATGTTACATTTTCTGATGGGGAAATTGTGGTTCTGCGGCGACCGTGGCTCAGGGGGTTGGGAAGCGCATCTGTAACCGGAAGGTCGCCGGTTCGATCCCCGGCCTCTCTGTCCTGGTCGTTGTGTCCTTGGGCAAGACACTTTACCCTACCGCCTACTGGTGTTGCCCAGAGGGGCCGATGGCGCGATATGGCAGCCTCGCTTCTGTCAGTCTGCCCCAGGGCAGCTGTGGCTACAACCGTAGCTTGCCTCCACCAGTGTGTGAATGTGAGAGTGAATGAATAGTGGCATTGTAAAGCGCTTTGGGTGCCTTGAAAAGCGCTATATAAATGCAATCCATTATTATTATTATTATTATTATTAGTGTGATGGCAGTCTGTGGGGAGCTTTGGACTGTCCTACCTGCAGAGAGCGTCTGTAGTCAAATGGAGGCAGTGCTTAAAAAAAAGTGGTTCAACCGGTCTGTAGGCTACTACTGAGTGTTGTAAACAATGTACAGTGTTCACTGCAACCTCTGACTGTACTGATCATACATTTTTATTTTATTTTTTTTTTTTTTAACTCCTTTCCCTGTTCTGGCCCACTTGGCAACCAATCAGCACATTTCTGGTGGTTAAAAACCTATCTCTGTAGGTAAATATCTCTGGAAACAGACAAAATCTCAGGAGCATAAATTAAGCACAACGTTTTCACTTAAATACTAGTTGCTAATGGAATCAAGTGATGGCACATCACTTTTCTGAAGTATGGAGTTAGTTTAGTGAGCAGGATTTCATGTACTCACTGCTTTAATAGAAGATATGTAATTACAGTAGCACTTATCTGCTTTAATAGACTATATGCACGTTAGCATATGCTACTTCTGGTGCGGAAACTCCTTTGGGGAGCTTTGTTTCCGGTGTCCTATTCGCGCCTTGTTTACGGTCCAAAACAAGTTAAGCAAATGAATGAATCAAGCGGCGATTTACATTTCTATAGATGTCTTGGGCATTTACCCAATATATCTGTAAATGATGTTCATCGACTTGTCTATATTTTTTCCCCCGCTTCTCAGAGCAAAAGAGAAAAGGGATTCAAATTTTATATTTCTCAGTATCTGTAAACAGAGGTCCCTCGTTTATTGCGGGTGTTATGTTCTAAAAATAACCAGCGATAGGTGAAATCAAGTAGCCAATTTTATTTTTTGACGGTGCAGAACATTTCATCGACATACAGTACTGCACTTCAGAGTCACTCTGCTAGCTATCGATTCTGTACTGTACAGGAGAGACGTCACAGAGGAGAAACAGCGAGGTGAAAAGGTGAACTGCGTTAAAGCGAAGGACCACTGTAATTTTGAAAGGAAGTCACAACATACCCTTCGTAAATACTAATGTACAGAAACCCTTACCAGCAATCATTCATTTTTTGTGTGGCTTTTTTTCACGGTTTGTTAACATGCTGTGTAGGTGTGTACTTGACTAGCTGATATCGACATAACGGGGGAAACATCTGGTTTGACTATTCTTCACCTGTAGTTTGAATGCTGAACATTTGCCTGTTTAAATCATAAGACCAGTCACTATACAGAGATGCTTCTGAATGTGGATGATGTGTCTTCTGATTTTGTAATGCAGTTCTGCTTGTGTTGAGTGATGTAAACAACTGATCGATCTAAACTCTTTAAACGTCAAAATTGATCATTAGATTTTTTTATGACACAACAGTGGTGAGTGTTCCCACCTTCTGCTCTTTGTAAAGTAACGCGATCTTTCCGTTTTTGAGTTTTGGACATGATTTTGGAGTATATCTTCGCAGTAGTGATTGACCGCAAAGTAAAGCTACCGGAAATGTACAACCCTACATCCGGTCTCAAACCAGGAAGTTAGCATTTTCTTGTGCACAGGGTCTATTGTAATCACAGTTAGGAATAGTATAGAACCAGATTCTTTTTCTCTCCATCCTTTTTTTTTTTTTTTTAAGGTTTCTAAACAGGACTTTTTTTAACCTTACTTTGGATGACTAAAGAGCTTATTGTAATAATTAGAATAATTCTGAAGTGCATCCAACATGCGAAAGCAAGAAGCTGTGTGTCTAATGACTAAAACAGAACGGTTTAGCTTCATATTTGGACAGTCATTTTTAACAGATTTTTGCTATTATGTTGAGCCGGTAAAGGAAATTATATTTCACTGTGACCATTACTGGGTTAATGGGAATTACTGTTGGACTTTAAGTACTGAAGCACAAATGACTGTGAAGGTCATGGACACGTTTTTCGCGCTTATTTGTGTCATCATAATATCACCAGCATTTAACAACCTGATTACTTGAAGATGCTTTGAGTTTTCCACTTGTGTGGATTACTTGTTATCACATCCAGTTTAAAATCACAATAATGATGTGTTGATGTCTGATTGCATCTGCAGGTTCTTTATTACTGCCCAGGCTTCAGAGAAGGCATAAAGAAGCTTCACGATCTCTCCATCCAGAAGGAGAAACCCAAGGAAGAAACTGAGAAAAGCGAAGAGGTACGTGCATAATAAATCACAGCCACAGTGTGGGTCCAAAGTTTAGCACTTATTAACTCCTCTGATGGGAGATGTTGCATGCTTCTTTTTAAAGTTGTTGAACAATATAGTGCACTCTAGTCTTCAGAGCTTGAAGTTAATTATGTGGGACTCCCCATAAGTTTTCAGAACTGAAGAAGCCTTTTGGACAAGAGGTGAAAACCTTCATGAACCAAAAACAAGTCCAGTAGCCTTCATCTCAAAGAGTTATGACACAGTGCACTGTATTCCTATTGTAAAATATACAGTTTTGAAAAAAGCAGCAGCATTAAAGGAGGGTGTCTGTCTTCTGAGCTACGAAAGCATATTTCAGTAACCTTTTTACTCTGTGTCATTTTCCTACAGCCACACTGTCAGCAGTCAGACGGTGTGTCGGAGGCTCTGCCAGCTCACATCGAGCTTCTTGGGAGCTTCAACACTTTGATAACTGCAGTGGAGCAGCTGCAGTCTAGCTTCCTGCTTAATCCTGACAGCTTCACCGATGGAGAGCTAGCCACACCACCGCGCAAAATTCTGCACACGCTCAGGTAAAGATTTGGCAGTTTCAATAAATATTTGTAACCCAGTTGCTTATTAGATCATACGCTTGTGTTGCTAGGTAACCAGTTTGTTCCCACGCTGTCTTTTTTCTAGCACGATGACTTAATGGCTTTCGAATATTAAATGTTACTAAACACCCAAATATTGTCACATTGTATACGTGCATATAACATTGATTAAACACTTAGTTGCAGTTAGATGCACATGTAGGATCATGAATGTGGAGCTTTGATCATTATTATGCTGTTTAAAAGGTAAAAACTTGTCATCATTAATGCTCAGTCATAGCTCAAGCTGATGAGTTGGTTACGAATCATTTTTAAAGTAAGCATGCTGACATGTTTAAACTCCAGATTGGCACTTTTGTGTTTTTGAACACTTTCATTAAAATTGCCATTTTCTGTCAGTTTGACACAAGTTTGTGGTTTTGTGTCGCAGGCAGCTGAACCCCATGTACGAAGGTTATCTCCAGCATGATGCTCAGGAAGTTCTGCAGTGCATCCTGGGATATATCCAGGAAGCCTGTGATACTATCAGGAAAGAGCTGAAAGTAGAAGGCGAGGAGGAGGATGTGTCGGAAGTTAAACTCGAGAATGGTCTCGATTTGGGGTCCGGCAGCTCTGGCGCAGAATCCAAAGCTTCCACGGAAGAGGATGGTCAAGTTGCTGGGAAAAGAAAGAGCGACACAGAAGTGGGGAATGCCAAGAAAAAATCCAAATCCCTGAAGTCTAAGAAATCAGATTCTGCAGAGGAAAACCTGAGTAGAAATAGACCCCTTACTCGCTCCAAAAGGAAGTCCTCCAGTGAAATCACCATGGACAGCAGCAAGAATAAAGGTGGAGAGGAGGCGGCAGGTGAGGAAGAGACGAAGAAACCAAATGGGGAAGGAGGAAGCGACGATGAGGGGAAAGGTGAGAAGACGTGTAAAGAGGCAGATGGGAAGGGGAAGAAGAGAGCTAAGTTGAGCTGGCTGAGGCCGTCTGGAAAGCAGCCAAGTATTTTCTCCAAGTTCCGCAGCGTGGGAAAGATCAGCTGCACAACTGTGAAGAAACAAAACAAAACAGAGCAGGAAAATGGAGTGACGCACGACGAAAGTGAGAAAAACCTTCAAGAGCCACCCAGCCAAAATGCATCCGAACACAGCAAGGCTCCTAAACATCAAGGTACGTGTGACCTGCGATCATCGTAAGAGGCAGCGATTATGAAGAAAATGTTTAGTTGAGAAAGAAATGACTCACTTTAACCTCTTAAGCCCCAAGCCTAACTGATCTCCTGCCTTTTGCCCCCATATCACAATTAATGAATTTAAATGAATAAGCATCCCAAAGAAAACAGAAAAGTTGGGACAGACTAAATGTTTGGTCATTCACTTTAACTTTTAATTTGTACTTTGACGTGCATTAGGAGCCTACATTTATTTATGGAGTTCTAGATGTTACTAACTGTGGATTTTATGTTCGTTCAGCGGGCCTGAGCCTCATGGAGCGTTTGTTCCAAGGTCGGCTGGTTCTGAGGACTCGATGTCTGGAGTGTGAGAGCTTCACAGAGAGGAGAGAGGACTTCCAGGACATCAGTGTCCCTGTGCTTGATGACCAGCCCAGCAGCCCCGATGACCTCTCTGAGGGTGAGAATTTTTACAACTATTAGTTGTAAAATAGTAGTTATGGAGGTTTTGTTTTTTTTTGTTTTTTGGTTGTTTTTTTTGTGGGTGTGGGTTTTATTTTCCCCCTTTTTTATCTTAAAAATCTTGTTTTTTTTGGGGTTTTTTTCAGTCTCACCAGACCCTAAACCAGAGCTGAAGACTCTGAAATGGGCCATATCTCAGTTCGCTTCGGTGGAGCGCATTTTTGGGGAGGATAAATACTTCTGTGAGACCTGCCATCACTACACAGAGGCCGAGAGGAGTCTGCTGTTTGACAAGACTCCTGAAGTCATCACTATTCACCTAAAGCGCTTCTCTGCCAACGGTTTAGAGTGAGTCCACTGAAGTCTCAGTTATCACACTGCCGCACTACACAAACTCTACTGGAATGAATTTGAGCTAGTGTTTGAAAAAGTGATCGCTGTACCACATGCTTAGACTTAAAAGATTCTCATCATGGAGAAATAGAATCAGTCCTTTGCTGTAGAGTTTTTACTGCTTTGATCTCTAGTTTCTAAATGTACTCTTATATCTGTATTGTTCTCTCTTCCCAGACTGGACCCATATGCTGGTCTTTCTAAAGTGAACACTCCCTTACAGACTCCTTTGACCTTATCCCTTGAGGAGTGGTGTACCCAGTCCTCATCCACTAAAGGTCAAAACTATCAGCTGTTTGCTGTCGTCATGCATAGTGGTGTGACCATCAGCAGTGGCCACTACACTGCCTACATCCGAATGTCTGATTTAACAGATGTGAAGATCTGGCTGCAGGACACAAAAACTGAAGAGAAGGAGGAGGAGGACGAGGTGAAGGAAGACAAAGAAGGTGCTCTGGTGAAGGAGACGGTGCTGGACTACGATGATGGAGAGGTGTCTTTCAGCCTGAGTACGAGAGGACAGCGGCGCGAGAGTTTGGCAAGCAGCAAATCAGGGAGCAAAAAGCTGTCAGAGGGGGGTGTCGGACTCTTGGGAGGCCAGAGGAGTGTGTCCAGCTATGACCTCGGGAACAGCAGCAGTAAACACACAGAGAAAGCAGCTAGCAGTGGTTCGACGGAGGGTTGTAATAGGAGAAAAACCATCAACATTTTGAGCCAAAACACTGAAGCTGGACTTAAAAAAGAGCCCGAGGCAGTAGAGGAGACATCGCAGGCTTCCTGTGGCAGCACAGAGACCAAAGAGCAGAAGGCTTTAAATAGCCTCTTGGAATATGAAGGGAAATGGCTGCTGTTTGATGACTCTGAGGTGCGTTTGTTTGAGGAGGAGGACTTCCTGCGAGCCTGTTCTCCTGAGACGTGCTGCTCATCAACCCCTTACCTGCTGTTCTACAGAAGGATGCCTGAACCTGGACACTGAAATAGACAGACCTTACAGGAAACTGAGCTCCCAGGCAAAAGACAGATGGAGTTTTTGCAATACTTCAAACAGTGCCAGACACACTGTGGCTGCCACATTTACACTGAAACTGAAGTGACTTTTCAGCCAAGGAAAACTAAACCTGCAACAGCCCCACGGTGGGATCAAGGCGCTTCCGCCTTCTCATCCACTCATGTGCAGGTACTCTAAACAGAAACGCCCAGTTGGGGTCAAAGTTTGTTTTGTTTGTTTTTTTTGAACGTTAGGGATGATTGGTTGTGTATTTTTGTTTTTTTGGTCTTTCTTCAATGTTGACTTTGTATTGTTTGTTTTTTACAAAATGGCAAAGCACGTTGAACTAAAATTGAATCAAGTAAAAATGTTGAAAACTGACTTCCCCCCCTGGGCGCAGCAGTCTGTTTTCTGTTCGAATTTGAAAATGTTCTCATGTTATTTTTTCAGTTTATCAGAAAAGCTTTTACCCTGAAGCTTTTCTCATCAACTGATCCCTTGTTTTGTGAGGGTTTTTATATAGAAACCTGTACAATTTAGCTGTATATCTGAAGCCTCAAACTGATGCCATTTATACAGTGAAACCGACAGATTCTCAGAAACTCATTTAGTTACAACAGATATTTACAACAAACACTCAGCTGTCTAATAATAATTAAAAAGTTTCTACATGCTTCGTTGACACTAGTTTATGCAGTCAACAGTTTCAGGCTCAGATGTCAGATTTGTCAGAGTGAAGGACGCAATTTGATTTTATCAGTGAACTATCAGGTTTTTATAATATACATTTTACAATGTTATGGAAAACTGCTTGTTTGATATTTTACTATAGAGCCCAACCGATTTAATGTGAGCACGATTGATATCTGTATAGTCTGACCACCAGAGGGCGTGCTGCAGATTCTCTGTGGCAGCTCGTGATTGGGATGCCACAAATGTGAAAGGCTCATTGAACAGAATCGGGTGGAGCATAAACAATAATTAACTACATATAACAAATGTTAGAGAATTGTTTGTTTTGTGTATCTGAAATAAATATTAGAATATGAGACTTTTAAATGACCAAATATCGGTCTGAAAACAGTCAGTCTCTAATGTAGTGTACAACTGTCAAGTGAGATGTTTGCACTAGTCAGGATTTTAAGATCTGAATCTCTAATTTAAAACTCCTTAAGCTGTAGTTCAGTTTTATGCTGCAAGGAGGGTCAAAAAGCACAGTATAAATATCATTATATACAGTTCATGGTTATTATGGGGAGGAAAAACTGCCCACTGAGACCATGATTTAACTTATGACCTACCTCCATTCTTCTTTTAAAAGAGAGAGAACAGTTTTTAAAGTTCATTAGAGATAAAATAACAAAGTTAAGACTAAAACCGGACTGATGGAAGTTCTCAAGCAGCGAATATTCAGTTTTGTACTTGCATATTGCTGGTTTTGAAATCTATATGTATGTCTATATATTTAGAGATGTATATACATATCTATATTTTGATCTATTAAAACAAATCACCATCCCTCTGATTAAACCTATGTAATATCAAGTTTTGTCTCATGACAGATTTAAGATACTATAGTTGAAGAAAAAAATAGATTTTCCTCTTTTGCATTAATATGCTCCATATCTGATCTAACAGCCTAGACACAAAACATTTTAACTTGATGTGGTAAGGTAAGTTTCCTGTTTATGATGGACTGAGTCTTTTGTGACAATTTATTGATTAGTCATGCATAGCAGATGATAGATTTTTTTTTTGGGGGTTGCATCAATTGAGCTTTAAAAACTCAGTAAAGGTAACTTTGTTCATCTCAGGTCTAGTGATGGTTTCAGAGATTTACTTGGGTCTGATGAGCTGTCTTTCTAAGTATTACAAACCCTTTTCACCTGTCTTTCAAAGATGAGTTTATTATTTAAAGTGAAATGCTTGGTTAAAAGCACCCTTACTGTGTTGTTGTGTCCTTTTTAACTGTACCATTCCAGTTCTCATTATGCGGAAGTGGCATAGCGGGGTTTCAGAGTGAAAGCAATAAAGTTTTTACCTTCACACCAGCTTCATGCTTTTTGTCGTCTTAGTTTCTGGCCGACTTACCTCAAAGTCCATAATAACAGAGAAACATCACATCAGACCACTTGAACATTAAAATATTTATTTAGTAAAATATTTAAAATAAAACAAAACTACATAAAATTATACAATGAGGTTTAAAGTACCTAAGTTTAAAACATTGGCGCCTCAACTAAAAACAATAATAAAGCATCATGATAAATACTGGTACAATTTTTTTGCATGTTTTAAGGTTTCTCTCCCATTTTGCATTACATAAACTTTCAAGTTGTAAAATGCAATGCTACACCATTAAAAAAAAAAAAAAAGTGCACACATGAAAATTGAGTACAGATTTTTTTGACACATCGTACATAATTAAAAAGACACCTTGACTTTTAAAATTGTAAGAATTTGGCAGAAAAAAAGGGTGGTTTTTTTTTTGGCACTTTACTGAAATACAGAACTCTGGAGCATTCTTCATAGCTTGCAGCCATTTCTACTGGTTCCAAGAGTGAGTGCTGACATGAGCTTTGTTTTTTGTTATTTTAAGGTAGCATGGGGACAGTATAAGCACTTGTTACCTACTGAAATGACTAGCAAAAAGAAATTCTAAATGCCAAGGTATCTCTTTAATTTGAAGTTCCACTTGTTTGCTGCGCTGATTGTGTAACAGTTTGTCTGTAAACAAATTAAGACACTGGAATGACGTACCAAGCTGCAAGTCTTTTCAACCTTTTGTTTAAACACGCTTTTTTCCAAACACTGACCAACTTTCAAGAGACACTCCTATTTACACTGGAGAATAAATTAATATTGCAGTTTCGGTTAAGTGTTTGTGTAGGTGTACAGGTGCGCTTGTGTGTAGTTCTCTTCATCTTCAAATGTCAAGCTTGCGAAGACTCATTCTGCTGAAGGAATCTCTGCAAATTAAAAACAAAAAGATGTTAACGAGGACAAAAAAAAGAAAAGAAATAAAATACTAAGAATTTTGAGCTGTCACGAGAAGCTGACCTGAAATGTTAAAGCTGCAGTAGGAAGAAATCTAGAAAAGCCTAGTATGTGAAAATAGCTGACCTCCTGTAGCTCTACCTTCTCACAAGACGAGCACAAGCATATAACACATGCTTCATACATGCTACAAATCAATGCTGACCCCAATCTCACAGGCCTAGAGTAACCACCAGGCAACATATTGTGAGGGAAAACTATGTATTCTCTGGTTGCTGTAGTTGCTAGACTTTGCTGTCAGTCACTGTGGACTTAATTTTGAATGTCCCATTAACCAAGGCCTTGGGGCGTGGTCAGTGACTGCCAGGTAACCACTGGTTGTATATTCTGCGACTGTTTGGCAAGTGATTGGTGGCAGTTCCTAGCCGTTTTCCAGTTTGCGCTGCACTATTTCAAGATTTACTACAGCTCTGAGAGTAAATAGCATCTGCGTCTTAAATGAAAAACCACAGACGGCTTGCAACAACCTGCAGTTGTTTTTAGTGCAACCAATTTCACTCAGCAACAGCTAGACCCCCTTGCCAATGAATCAGGGAATACACGTTTTTTCCGACTGGAGATGATTGAGTTATGTCATGTAGTATTTGATCTGTAGCCCACTGCCTGTGATTGTTCAAAGTATTTGCAGTAGATTTGAAAATGCTACATGTTTAATTTTGTCAGAACAAACTGCCCCTTGTTTTTGTTTATTATTGTTCACTATTCTAACACTGTTATGTTTACGTACGGAGGTTATACCTCGTTACGTCAACAGATGATGCTCTTGTACTGCTGTGGAATCACTAGAGAGACAACTTCGGTGTCCTCTCGATAAATCCACCGTTTTTTAGAATTTATAATACGCCGTGCTCTCGAGCCTTTTTTGTGTCCAATGGCAACATAAAGAAGTTGCCCAGCCAAACTGCAGCTAATTTTGGCTGCTGCAATTTTAAAGCCCTGAAAAGCATATACGTATATTTCCATCAGTACACCTTTTATCTGTAAATCTGTAAACAAAATCACAAATGCTCGACATCCTTGATAAAAAATATAATTTATAAAATGAACGGACACACTGAAAAAATGATGTTCTGTGGGGTCTCTTCCTTACAATATAAAGTGCCTTTAGGCAACTTGTTGTGAATTGGTGCTTTATAAATAAAAGGTAATTGCATTCATTCGGATTTTACTAAGTCTGTGTGTGGCTTGGTTGTTCCCTTCATACAACAGGTAAATTCTTAACTGATAAATAAAGTTGCACGAAAAAAAGTATGATGTATCCTTAAACATTTACAAATCCAATTCATTTTTAATTTTAGAATTAAAACTGAAAGCATTTCCCTCTAACCTGAACAGTGAGAAACATGCAAACGAAAAAACAAAAACAAAAACACAACACAAAACGTACTCCGAGAAGTCCAAACTACCTTGTCAAGCTGTCCGTTTGCTGCATCGTTTTTACAGAAGCCAAAACAAAACAAAAGCAAAACAATTTTTTTTAAAAAGACTGATTTAACTTAACAACCAAGAAATTAATCTCTACTCTCACTCACATCGTTCATACACATGGAGAGAAAGCCTGCTTGGCCCTACCTGTGCGAGTTGACCTGCAGTACAGGCTTATAAAGCTGGGGGATCTTCCTGTTGATGAGAGGCTGCAGTGCCTCCTTCAGCCGGTGATAATTCCTCTCCAGCTCCCTCTGGTACTCCTTCTGGTCTGGACCAATCAGGCTCTTGTTTTTGCGTAGGGCATCCTCACACCTTAGACAGGGAAATATAGTGCGATACTGTTATGTAAATACGCAGCACGTGTTCTCTGTTTCAAATAAAATGATCGACTGAAAGTCTAAACTAATTTGGTGAGTGAAGTGAAAACTTATAGCACTTGGGTGCTATAGTCTGGTTATATAGCAACACAGCAACCATCAGTGGTATCGTATCATTTTTACAGCTTGTACAGGGTGAGAGGAGAAGGTTTCAACTTCTGCCTAGAGGAAGGACAATCCATACCTTTTGGTGAAGTCTTTAAAGCAGAGCCGAAGCTTATTGTGGTGTCTGTACAATTTTGGGTCACTGGGGATCTCCGACAGGAACACTTGAGCTACCTCCAAAGGACCCTTGGAAAAACAGAACAATCTCATAAACATCAGCTTTCAGCTTTGTGAATCAGTAGTGCTGTAACTAACAGTTGTTGCATGCTAAAAATTCAAAACCTTACCTGGTTTACAGTTGTGCCTACTGATCCCTGAAGGACCATCTGCAGCATCTTGGCATCGGCAGGGTCCTGGTGGGTGGCAAATGCCAACTCCTGAGTCTTTTTCTGCATGTCCTCTATTGCCACTTCTATCGGTGTGGATATAATCTGGAAGAGTGACAGAGTGGTTGCATGAAAAGGCTGAACATTTGTGGAATTTGCCTGTGAAGAGCAGGCAGACTGTAGACCTACTTCCTCTTTGTGGATGATGTTGATCCGTGTCTTGATGTACGGGAAGGCGTGGGAGGTGGTGAGGATGGTCTTGCGTTTGAACTGTTCGTGCAGGTCCCCGTGTGCTCGCCCATCCAGGGTGAAAGGAGTGCAGTAGACGAAACGTCTCAAGTTGTAGTTCTTGTCAAAGTATGTGATGCGGTCTTTCATTTCGTAAGTGTCAAAGTACGGCTCCACGTATGTGATCTGGATGAATGCCTAGAGGGACAAATGTTTTTGGGTTGTTTTTTTTTTTTTAGCTAAGACCATTTCCATCCGTTTAACATATGTTCATCTCATTTATCAACACTAAACCTTATTTGGGTCCAGCTTGCACTTGTCCACAGGGTTGGAGTCCTTAATGACTTCTACCTGGTCCTCTCCAAATCGCTCGCCATAGAAACCCTACCAGAAAAGACAAAGAACAGAACATTTTACTCTTTCACAGAAAACAATTAGACTCATAGAGAGAGAACGCGAGCACAGCATAGTTTACCTCTAGCCTGTGAGAGATTTCAGCCAGCTTTGTGATGGCAGGCTCTTTGTACACAAACTCTTGCTCATCCAAGTCGCCAAACTTCGTACCATAAAATCCAACTCTGAAGTAAGTACCAAACATTCTCTTTCCATCCTGAACAGGCAGAGGGAAACATTGATGAATGGGTTAAAAAACGAGGCAGAACACCATCACCCTGCTACAGCATACTGTGATATACTGTGGAACAGTAAGCATTTGTGTATTTTTACTTTATTAGATTTTACAGCTCTCTTCACAGAGGCAAAGATGACAGAAAAAGATTATAGTTCACTGAAAGAAATGGTATGCCTACAATCTGATATATATGTAGCTATATAGCTACATATATAACAACAACTATTAGAAGTTTCATGCAGTATGTGATTAAATCTGTTGGTTCTGTTCTAAAAGCTGTATGTGAGTGTACTGAAGGTTCAGACAGAAAGTATGTGATTTCAACAACCTGTTTTCTTTTTGTTTTGTTTTTTTTAAAAAAAAAAAAAAGGTTGTTCAGCAGCTTTTCCACCGCAGTTAAGGACCTGACAGAACTCAGGCAGGTAGCAAGTATTTTTAAAGCCGAAACAAATATTGATATTTTGTCATTTAAACATCTGACCTTCTGATATATCGACTGTTTCATGTGTCTGAAAGAAAGAAAAATCCCATAAAATAAATAACTACACAATTTGTTATATGTAGTTGCTTATTTACTTGTTTGCTCTCTATCCGACTCTGGGAAGTTGCACAGTGCCCTCTGGTGGACAAACTATGCAATATAAAATAGAAGAGTGTTTCTTCCATCTCTTCTTTACATTTTTCTTTTTCACCAAGCAGTTATTTAAAATACAAATACCGACTGTCAAATAGCTAATATCGGGCGATGATACTGGCCTGCTAATAGATTAGTCAGGCTAAAAGTACCAAGCAAACTAGGTCAAACATCAGCAAGAAAAAAGTGCCAGGTTTAGCTCTTTTCCTTTCAAGCCCTCTCTTTTCAAGCAAACTTTCTTCTGACTGACTGCATTCTTGCAATCAGAAGGTTTGAAAAGTATGTGGGTGGGGCTTCTGTGCTGCAGCTGCCAGCATAGAAAAAAAAAATCTGAACCCTGACCTTTGGGTCATAGGAATTACTTTCATATTATTAGCTTCTCATTATTTGACAGTTTGGTCCTGTTTAAATATTATTATAACAGTATACAAGCCAAAAATAAAGAAACACACAAGGTCCACTGTAAGTAAACACAGTAGACATTTGGGTTTATAAAATGGTCAGAAATCACTGGAAAATCTATATAATTATAACAAATACGAGGAATGCAGATGAATTGCCTTAATGTGCTTTTGTGAAAAATCCCAATCTAAGCCAGGAAAAACACCCCGCAGTGTCTGAAATGTATCTATTGTTGTCAACATGAACTCGACATCTCCTTTGCACCCAGCTTGTAAGTGCTTGTGTTCTTCATGTGTGCAATTTTTTCCCATGTTAAGAATAAAAACAGCTCAAGTTCACAGATCAAAGCAGCACCAAAGTTTTCTAAATAGAAGCCTTAAAGTCACAAACAGACAGATAACAAAAAAAAGAAAGAAAGACGGAGCGGGAGGGGAAAACGTTTGTGAAACAAAACAAGGCAAAAACTACTTCAACCTCAAACACCCCGTTACGTCTTTGGAAGTTGTTGACAGGAAAAACATCCATCAACTCCAATTTTTTTTTTTGCTTAGACCTCTACTTGGAAAGAAACATCCAAAGGGAAGCCCCAAGATCAATCAGCAGGTACACCATGAGTGCCCAGTGTGTAAGTGCGTGTATGGCAGGAAAAAGGAAAATGATGTGAAAATCTGAGGCAAATGCTACACAACTTGATGCACAAGATGTTTAGATAAAGCATCAGGGTAACTTAAGGGAATATCAAAAAAAGATACAAGTCATGTATTGCTAGTTAAACCACTGATTTGAAAATGTTTTTAAACAGTAATTAAGGAAACCCTGTAAACTAAGAAACTTACCACAAGACACAATTAAGTAAAGAAGGAAGGGTCGGCAACCAGGGAAATCAAAAAGGAAAAAAAAACAGAACAAATTTTAATCAGGATTGGGTTCCTCCAGAGAATTTTAAAAACAACACAAACTAACACACAACAGTAAAAATATCTCCACTGATTGTGAGAAAGAACAGAAACTCATTGTGGAGGATCCAGATCATGCAAAGGCAGACAGCGAAGAATTAAAAAAAAACAAAAGTGAGGGGAAAAAAAAACAAATAATCCACAACCCTCGGAAACACACCATGCACGCTCAGTGCGCTTCCTGTGCTCTGTCCAATTCATGCAATAGACCATGAGAACTCAGAGGTTAATACTGTTAACAAAGGGACAGAATGCATGAAACAAAAGTCAGGGGTCGATTTAGTTTAAACTATTAAAAGAAAGGGCAAGAATAACAACCAATCAAAATCAAAAGGGATAAATCAAGTAATCCTGAGATTACTGTGAGTTGAACCCTCTTAGAAAACAAAATGCCTTTGGAGAATTTGGTTCCAGCCTCGACCCAAAGTCTGCAGCACCTTGCGTGTTAAAAGGCTCATTTAATTGTGTGTGGCAAGAATGACCCCACGGCTACAGCGGGATGGCTAACAGACACCTTTCATGTCAAAACAGTGCACTGAAATCGAGCCCTGTGGTTGAAGATGAGATGAAGTGTGACAGCTGACGCGCGTGTGTGTGCCCACCGACACACCCAGCAGACACATAGAAGATGAGGAATGGAGGGGGTAAAACGGTGGATTGTGCAGGTGATGCATTCGCTGAGACTTTTGTCATTAGTGTCACACACCATGGCTCCCATGCACAGCCTGTCAACACTGTCACATGTAAAGAATAAAATAAAATAAAAAAGACACAAACACAAGCTCCTCTTGCAGTGTAAGAAGAGTGAGGAGAGAGGAAAACGGTGAAGGGTGTTGTTGCTTAGACAGCGAGCGTCCCCAGCGGGTAAAGGGGCAGACAGTTGATGTTGTCTGCAGATGTTAATGGATTTGGATGTATGTAACAAAGAAGAAGAATGCCAACAGCTAGCAAATAAAAAGATGAGAGTAAATAAAAAGAAAATACAAAAAGATAAACCACATGAGCAGGGCCAAGCAGGAGCTGTTTAGTCACCTACCTCCCAGCCAGTACTCTGCGTAACAAAGAGAATACAGGACATGTGAACGACAAGACGCATACGCCCTCCGACACGCGCACACACACACACATACAAAGGATGTTACAATAAGGAGAATGAACGCTTTGAAACGAATCCAGGTTACTAAGTTGTCGAGCTGGAGAACAGAGCGTGTGACAGAAATATTCTTTAAAAAACAAACAAACAGAAAAACAGGGATGCTTTCTTTACACATGAATGTTTTTGTCACTATGAAAAAGTCTGCTTTGCAAGAGCAGTTGCTCTGCACACCAGATGACTGTAACCCGTCTGTGTCACACAATCCACACAACTGGCCTTTAACAAAAAATACAAATAAAAAAAACACAGCTGGAATCCAAAATGTCATGCATGCTTAAGGTCATACTTCACAGAAAAGTAAAGCATGGTGGGTATCAGGCATAAATAAATATACTAGGATTTAACTGCCAACTGATAAGATCATGCAAAGCTGTGTCTGTGACAGCTGGTGTGTACGCAACATTAACTGGAATCCATTGTTTTTCTGTGTAGTGACTCATATCGAGACTGATGTATGTACATTTTGAAAGTCCTGCAGATAAGAAGCTTTGCTCCTAACATCCTTTTTTCTTAATTGGCCTTGATACATCTACACTGGCTGTTTAACATGACAGTTAATCTGTGTGAGAAAAGTGTACTTGTGCATATATTCATATGACAGTGACAAAAAAATTTCTCCTTTTCATTGTAAGTGCTGATCTTGATACTATACCGTAATTACTTAACTCTAATTCAACCGCACACGTCTTAAATTGTGTTCACTCAAGCAATTTTTTGCATGAGCCACATGTGAGAATGCAAAGCATGCATTATAAATATGAAACGATTTTTGCCCTGCTAGCTCCATAGAACAAAGTCTATGAATGTCCAATTAAAACTATGTTTGAAGAGAGCCCATGACTTTCTGGAGAATTCCTTTAAGCCCTGCCTCCTGCACCCTCTACCCAGGCATTGTGCCACATAAAATAAAACAAAAACAAATGGAGTATTTCCAGCAGTGATAAGGTATCTGACATGGACTGCTCCAGACAATTTCCTGACCCGATTCTCCTGACACTGTCTGGAATTTATTTATAAAAACAGCTTTGGTGGATTTACATAAGAAAAAAAGAAAACAGAAGTAACCTTGTGTATCCCAAATGTAATCTTCTCATAGCGGAAGTTAGACAATGAAAACAATAAATCTAGGTCACACTGAGATATAAAAAAATTAATCTTAGAATTTAATTGCATAAATTCAGTGTCAGCTTGGCACCACAAACTGTTGGGAGTTGTGATTTGAAGAAGTAGTCTACTTTGTGTGTGTGTTTACCTGATGAACAATTTTGCCAAAGGCTTCCTGTAGTTTACCATGTATGGTGGCTAGTTTCTTTGCGTCCCTGTTGGCTTCGTGAATCGGGATCAGTACCTTATAAACCTCATTCACAGCCTCATACATGCCGGCCTGGAAGGATGAACAATTATTTTAAATAATAGCAGGTAAAAAACACAAAACAAAGAAATAAGCATCGGTTCATGTTTCCATCTCTCACCATGGAAAAAGAGGCAGCAGCCTGCTCTAGGAGACCCACGAGACCGATCTCAGTGAAATATTTCCCTGAACAGATTCCCTCCTCGTCTGGTGACACTACATCATCAGAGACTGCAGATTCCTCCAGCACATTTGAAGAAATATTCTAGAGCACATAACCACACATATTAAAAACAAATGAAGGTTATGGTGCATGCACAGTCATTGTAAGAAATGTGTTTCTGTAGAGGAGAGACATGCGCACAAACAATACCACAGGAATGCTCCTACCTGAAAGGTGACACAGCCTACAGGAAGATATTTGCGGTCCTCCAGCATACTTAGGTATTCTGCCACTAAGGCAGCACTGTGCACCAGACACTGAGCAGCCTCAGCATGGTTGTTTCTCTCAGAGTGCTTTCCAGCCATGTTCTGGAGCCATGTCAGCCGCAAGTCTGGAGATGTCTGGTAACCTTTCGCAATCCTTTAAGTGGACAAAAATGCAAATGCACACACAGACCACACAGGAAATCACACCCACAACCAGATATTGACTAACTAACCAACTACAATGAATAAATGCTCTTTTAAGTAATCAAAAGAAATCGCTCCATTGCACATGGGTTTTGCACCTGTACATGAGATCTATCAACATCTCAGGATCTTCCTGGTGTTCCTTCATCTTCACTGTGTCAGACAGGATCATGTGCAGATTAAAAACAAGGTCCTGAACCTGAAAGCAAGAAAATACGGCTCAGGATAAAGAAGCTCCTTCTCCGGGATGATGACATGTTTGCAAAGTAAAAGGTCCAGAGAATCACATCAGCAGCAATCTGGATATTTTCCCTTTTCGAGCAGTGATGGAAAACAACTAAATAGCGAACCCAGTACCTGATCTGGGAACGTGGTCTCCCTCAGCTCCAGATCCTCCTCTGCATAGGTAAGGATGGTCTTTAGAGAGCGACGGAGGAACTCCTCATTGAAATTCTGAGATGTTCCAACCAGCGAGGAAAGAGACATTGTCACCTGCATCTTTACTCTTGCAAAGTTCTAAAAGTTCAAGCAAAAAGAAAAAACACACATGTTATCAAAGCTGTTGGCTTTCTGCCGACATATGAAGAGAGAAGGAAGCACTATACATATAATTTCTAAAAAGATATTAGCACAAAGTCTGCTTTCAATAATGCATACATCAGTAACTGAACTAAAGTTTGCTATGACTGCACAGTTTGGTATTCAGATAAACCAGGTGAATTAAAGTTAACAAATATGTTATTTGTTATAGTACAGCCACATTCCACAGCTCTAACTTGTTCAACCCATCACCTCTGTACTTACATTGCCAATCTCAAAGTTTTGCCTCATGAGGAGGTAGAGGGAAGCACTGGCATGGGATCTGATCGTGCTTATGCTGCTGCTGCAGCTCCTCAGCAGTCGCAGACACAGATCAGCACACTGCTCTGTTTCTTCCTCAAAGAGTAGTTCGGGAAACTACACAGGCAGAGAGAGAAGTATTTATTACTATGTAAGCCTGGAAGATGAAATAAGCATGCTTCACACATAAAGAAAGCCCAGTAGTCTAACCTTAGATACCAGGGCCCTCTGTGTGGCAAAACAATGCTGAAGGTAGAGGGCGCTCTGGTTGCAGGCCATGCTGTGGAGCAGCACCTTCAGCACTCCACCCAGGATACTCTCCTTGGATTCCGTTACTGATGCCGTCTGGAGGGAAAAGGACTTATAAGCAGCTGTAATAGGCCTCTGAACACAGCCTGACTGGGAATATATGCCTGTTTCCATTTAGTGTGGATACGTCTTCTTCGCTTACATACCTGTACAATAATCTCCAGAGTATCAAGTATTATTAAATTGGCCTCTGTTGCGAGATTACCATCAATAAGAGCTTCATGTTCCAGCTCTGCTCTCGTCCTGCACAGACACAAGACGACGCCATCACAAACTGAACTCATACATTGCGGTGTTGATGATGTGCCACTGAGCGCTGCATGAGCTTCCAGTCACCACATTAATCCACTGCACAGAATCATGAACAATGAAGAAAATTTAGAGGAAAAACATGTTATGTGTGGTGTGGATGCTCAGCCAGCTGTGTCTAAAACACAAAACAGTATGTTTACGCTATTTGGTTTTTTTCTGGCAAAATCAAAGAAAGCCCTACACTGAGAGACAGTTAGCCTAAACCTATCTGCTCTTTTCTTAGAGGAAATATGAAAGGCATTAAAAGACTGGCATAATTTAAAGTTAGAAAAAAGCAACCCATTATTCCTGATCTACAAGAAGAACGCAGTGACTTTTATTTTGTTAGTCTACATGTCCTAAAATGCCCGTGATTGAACTGAAACAATACAGAACTGAATAGGTGACCGATAAGAAAAAAAGCTTTTGCCACATTTGACTTCCCCCCCGGCAACATCAACCAGGGAGCAACATCAGTCAGGACCCCAGAAAAACAAGCACACTGGTTAAAAAGCAGAACAGGCCCACTGCAACCACTACCAACCCCAATGCAGAGTTTGTTGTTACCAGGACAGAGGGACTGATGGGACAAGGGATTTGAGGGTCAGGGCCAGGATCAGGGGGACTCTCTTGGTGCTCTGATGTGCATGTGTGAACTTAAGTTAAAATGGAAAGGAAATGAATGTGAACAAATCACTGATTGCATTAGTTGCTAAAGTGTTAAAGTATCTCACTCAAAATTATGTTAATTCAAAAAATTGTTCATGACTTGGTGAAAGCTAAGAATCAAATACAAGCTAATCAGTTCAGTCTGCATCCACTTCACCTGTCGGACTTCCCACATGCATGGCAGTACACCTTAAAAGAGGCACTAAAGCAGGGAGGAATTTAAAGGAGCACACAGCAAATGTGGACCATACAATACCTGACTGATCTGTGACTCCTACATTAACACACAGTGACATGAGAGAACAAATGGAAATTAACAGAAGACAAATGCTGGAGCAGAAATGATAAAAGAACAGGAATTAAAATTAAAACAGTAAAACAAAAAGACATAATGCTATATTTTTTGTCATCATTGGACAAAAAATATTGGCAAAAAGATGCAAAACCTTCAAGCTTTAAGCTCCCGCGTTATAGAGATACTTTTAGATAAGAGATAGAGATACTTTAGCTAAAAGTCCGCACTGCAATCACATATTGATTGCTTAAAATCCACTGTGTACATTGTCCAAACCTTGGCAGTGGCATCCTGTAAAGGGTATAAGTAAACAATTTACTGTTAAATCAAAATAAAGATGCAATAATGGAGTGGTGCCACAAAAAATGAATATGACCATGAAGCCAAACTTTAAATCTGGACTGATGAGAAATCTTTGAGATTCTTTTCATACATGAAAGAAAAACCATTTCCATCTCATGGTTTTCCACTATCTGAGGTTCATTTTGAACTTTAAGTCCTTTACCTTGTTAGAGTGTCTTTCTCTTAAGTGCTTTATTTGCAGCATTACTGAGAAATGGGACCAGCTTTTTAGTTGAACTTTTGCCTATTTTATGTAAATTTAAAATGCAATTGGAAACAGACCTGACTCGTGCATGTGCCCCTAAGAGAATAAAGTTCCACAATGCCATTAAAAAACATGTATGTGTAGTTCCTCAGTCATCCAGGTCATGGTAATCTAAGAAGCTTGGAAAGAAAAGCGACTGGACCTCTTGTGTCCTTTGATGTGGTCTCACTCTTCAATTGCATACCTACAACCGAGGCAGTGGAGACTATGGAGACTCCCACTAGGGCTTAAATACCTTGGACTCTCCACCATTTGGTCTTAGAACTGAAGAAACTTCTGAGAGGTGAATGTCTTTAAGAAACTTAAAGAAGTCCAGTCGCTTTTCTTTGCAAGCTCTTTAGATTATTAAAAAACTGTTGTGTTTTTTTGTGCATGAAACAGTAATCAGAAAAATGCCCTTCAACAGTTCAAAAGACCATACTTGTCCATCTTTTCGCTGTTTTGTCTCCAGTGGGTCATGTCTTTTCTCCATCGAAGGTTTTCCTGGCTGCCAAAAGCACTGCCAGATGGACTCCGCTCTAGATGATGGGGAAACATTATTTACCATTTCTTTTTTAAACAGTGATGAAAGAGGCTCCCTGCACACAAAAAACGTGACAAACTGGCTGTAGCTATATTTACAGTACTTTCAAAAGGCACAGCTAAATAGACGTATGTATGCATGCACCTGTGTCCAGGAAAAAAGCAGAATACACTGATTATTGTGTTGGTGTAATCCTTAAATTTTGCTTCTCAGCATTTATTTCTTCCTACCTGCAACTGTGTGAGTGTGCCTGAAGTTTAAATCTCACCTAGCTGCCCCCGGCTGCGTCGCACCATTTCCTGTCTGGCCCCAATGCTGCCCAGTATGGCTTCCTCCAGCTTGGCCTTCATATCTTTGGATTTCTTAAAGGTTAGGCTGTTCATGCGTTCAAACGCCTTCTTCCCCTGCATGGTGAACACAACATGGGCCTTGTATCCATGAGGTAGAGGGTGAATGGACGGACAGAGAACACACACAGCAGGGAAGTTACTTGCAGCGAAGCACCAAGCAAGCAAAGCGGGTTAGTAGCATGAAAAGCAAATATGCAAGCACAGCACAGCAAACAACCAACACACAGCATAGCATAAAGAGCTTGAAACACACAGAAGGAAATAGATAATTATAGAACCTTTTGAAAAGAAATGTAAAGTTAGATGGTAAATGTGAAAATATTTTTAGTTAAGTTAGTACTAGAGCACATGCAAAAGTTTAGTTTTGTAGTTTCACCAAGTTTCAATCAGAAATATTATCCAGGCGCATGAGCGCCCCCAATTTTAATATAGAAAATAAACAGAAGAGGTGGACGTAACCCACAATGTAGATTCCCCCAGTATGCAGTGCGCTCTCAGGTGGGTAATTAATGCTTAATTAGCTCAAACTGTTAGGCAGTGATTGTTGATGTTACCTTGTATTCAAAGCAGGAGACGCAGAGGTAGAGGAGATCCAGAAGGCGGTTGAGCTGGGACACTGACAGGTCTGTGAACCATTTCTGTAACACTAGCTCATCAGCATTCTTTAGCACCCACAGCAGACAGATCAGCAGGCTCCGACTGGACTCGGCCGAGAAGCTCCCGTGCTGACGACTCGCCTGGAATGCGAGAACACAAAAGGAGGAAGCAGCACACGGCACTGAGATATTTCCATTAACTGCAGATAAATTGATACAGTCACTGTGTCTTGCAGGAAATTACCTGCGAGTTGAGCAAGAAGCTGCTCGGTCGGGACATCGGAGATGCGGTTGAGGTGCCTGCTATTGCCATGGCGACAGTCTGACTGATCATGCTGTTACCTTCTCCCTCTGTCTCTTCTCCGCTGGTGCCAACAGCTGCCCCCTGAGGGCCGCCCGGTCGACCCCACTGATTATGTGACTCTAATAAAACAAAAAGGAAAGAACATAAGTTGCCAAATAATCAGACATGAGACAGCAGACAAAGATAAAAACTGAGGAAGATAATACATTTGTGTTTTGACAAGGAAATTATCTTGACAAAATTGAAAGAAGACCTGAGAAAATATTTAAACTAATGTAAAGGTTTAAAAAAAAAAAATCAAAAAAGTAATCAAAAGATTCGTACATTGCTAACTCTTAAGCTGCTTCATACTAAAAATGTCACCTGTACCTGTAAAATCGTGGAGTTGAGGCAGTGCCTCCATGACAATGCTGATAAGAGGCAGGTAAAGCATAGCAACACGGGCCTTGACTTCAGGGTCGGCATAGCGAGGATCAGAGTCGTGGCTGGAAAGGAGGTTGTGAACAACGCTCACTACTTTCTTATGCAGACCGAACATCCTACAGCACACAATACGAAAGAGAAGAAGCAAAACAAATTTAAAAGGAAACGAAATGGAATGTTTTAGCTCAATCACAGGAAGATTCAGACAATAAAACACATTCACATTTAGAATCTTTCTTAATTAAAACATCTTCTCACCCCTCATTGTCTGGGTCCAGTATTACTGACAGTTCAGACAGTACCAGTCCAGCCAGATAATGCTGTTCTCTGAAGGGGACAGACAGCTCAAACATGTTGGCTATCTTTTGGTCCTGGACGTGTGTGGAGAAGCCAGAGCTCTGTGAGAGATAAGAGACACTATTAATAGTGTTGGACTGTACATAAATCTAACATCTGTACGCTGAAATTTTCAGAGTTTCAGCCTTTTAAGAGTAAAAATTGACCTGCGATGTTGCTGAGGACACAGAGGGAGAAGGAGAGGCAGGTGGTGTGAGCAGGCTGCAGGGCAGGTTGAGGGTGACGTAGTGTTCATGACTGCAAACAATCCTTAAGAAATCAAGCCGCAAAGACTCCAGGGTTGGGTTCTGTAAAGCATAAAGCTTTGTGGACACCTAGAAAAAGGTAACAGAAAATACTCATTTACATATTACAAACAAAAATGGAGCATGTGCAGTAAAGGAAAGTGTTGAAATGTCATCACATATTAGGCTGTTATAGTGCTGTAAATAAAGCTGAAATGCACAAAAAGGAGATCCACGCTTTAAATAGTTTAATGAAGGCCTAATCAGAAATTTCGGCACTCACCTGGCTTTTTTCCAGTCATACTGATCCTGACAGCCATGGCAATTTAAAAATTAAAAACCAAAAGACCGAGAAAAACAAACTCATTTACCTGTTTCCAGTATGCCCTAATCAGGCTGAAGACAAAACCTCGGTCCATAACTGACAGCAAGTCATTGAGAAAGAAGGCCAGGCTCATGTTCAGCCTCTCCACCAGCTCCAGATCCTGAACGGATGAGAAAACATGCTTTATACATGTCACGGGCATGCCTTGGAAATTACACCCCAAAACTTAATATGCCACAAAATAATGTCCAGAAATGACAAAAATATATGAACATACAACTTCTTTTACAGTTTTAACAACTCATAAGATTCCTTTTTCCAACTTTCCCATATATAACAATCCTGCAAATTCCTGTTCCAATCCAAACTGACAAGCCTCTTACAAACACCTCAAGACACAGAACTGGGTCATTATTTACCTTTTGGAAGCGAGACACAATGTCACCAGCGATGGTGCTGACCAGAGCTGTGATGTCGTCCATGAAGCGTTCTGGGAAACGGTTCTTCCTGGGTGACTCTAAGCGGTCAGTGAAGTAAAGGTGGTGGGTAATACTCTTCACCTGAGGTAAAGGTGTTCATTGGGTTAAAACATAAGCTGTTGGCAAGTTTTATTATCATTATTAATATTATTTTTTATTTTTACACAAAAAGAACAATGTCAGACAGACCCACATGTGTTAAACAGATTTTGTTTTCTTACCATGAGTTCAAAGAAAAACCAGGCCTGTTGCAGAGCACCCTCACGTACACTTCCACTGCTCACCACCCACTGGAGAGCCAACTCTTCATGGAAGAGCTGAGTCAGAAAATCAAAACGGAGACAAAGAAAGAGGGATGGACAGAGAGGGAAAGGGAAAGCAGTACAGCCAGACAGAGATAATGTGAGGCACCAGAAAAAGTAACCAAGCATAATCTATACTTAGTTCGCCTGGTCAGATAGATCTCAAAATGTATTTATTTTCATGGGTTATGACATAAAAGAAGTTTTAGATTGGCTACAGACATAACCTGCTAGCAGGTATCAACTGTTGTGACCAGGAATATAGAACAAATAAGAACGCGTACTAGATTCTCTATATGAAAGAACAAGACAGCCCAGTAAAGCTTCTGCTCCTCCAAAGCTGAAAATGAACTTCATTGCAGACAGTTAGATATTAATAAAAAAAAAAAACTGTTATAGACGTGTGCAACATTTTTGCTTTTAACAAATGATGCACTCCTTTCACCATGGAAACTGCAGTATTTTGTAGTGCGACCTAATGTATATGACTAAAATACATTTCTCTCTTTTAAAGACAGAAAAATAATTCTAGTTTTACAAAGAACAACATTTTTTAATTAATTAATTAATTTATTTTTTTTTACATTTGGTCGTCTTATTATGCAAAAATAACATTTTTCGAGTTGTGTGTATTTTATGCAACACTAAAATCCACCACAAGTCTGGCTAACATACTGACTTTTCATCAGACTGGTAAGTCTTAAATACATCATTTTAAACCTGTATTGTACTGCCTACTGGAAAGAATTATTTTATTAAAGAGTTTAAGGTTGTTATAGCAGACACACAGCTTGGTATAAAACACCAAGTAAACTACACCTGCTTAAAAATTCTATTATAAATTGAATTTTTTCAACCTAAGTGAAAATTATGAACTTTGTCCCGATACGACACTAAACATACCCGCCCACCTGTCTGTATGTTTACTGGTAAGTATGTCCTATGGTAACATAGCACCTGACTGAAAGTCAAACAGTATCAGATTTTTTTAAATGAAAACCAGATACAATTTGCACTCTGTGACTGAGCGGTGGACAATAAAAAAAGACTTTCCAATAGTCAGTGTTAGCCAGATTACAACCAACATTCACATCACATCAAAATATCCTCATATTGAGAACAAGAGGCAGATCGGTGACATACAGCATTCAACAAGACTCCACAACAACCAAATACGACATCAATCAATCCAGAGGCACACATCCACAGACAAGACAGGTGAGGAGGAGGAGGACAAGAGGTGGCTGGGGGTCGGCTCCTCCCCCAGTGCAAGTGGCTCTACCTTTTTTGTGGGCAACCGTCCTGTTAAAGTTTGCAAGAAACTGGCGCTCTCAGTGTGCGAAGACATGCGATTGCCACAGCGCTCCATGGCCTATGAGTGGGATGAATGGAACGGTGACAGCAAGGTTAGTGGAGGAGCAACGAGAGAGTGGGGTTGCACCTTCTTCCTCAGCACACAGGCAAAACGTGCGTGCTGAGTAACACAGCCCCCTCACACACACACACTTTTGTGATCTGTTGGACATTTTCATACATGAAGACACAAAACAACAGACACAGGACAGGGCCACAGCACTTGAAAAGCATTGTACCCATAATCTAAAACAGCTGATACATCAATAGTTTGAGCATCTTATGGTAGAGATGCAAAATGGCTACACAAAAGTGCAATCAAATGTAGTCTCAACATTAATAATGCTTTTGTGCAACACTGTAGCCATTGCTTAATAATGAGCCATTCTGCATCCCTCCAGGTAAATACAAGACCTCAGAGATGGTTTTATTGCAGGTAGCTGGACAACATCCTATGCTAAATGCTTATTATGAATGTGCTCTGCCAGTCTATGCACATTTACTGTGGTAAGCTAGGTGTGATTCTATGGCTACAATATGCCCATTTATTTTTATATTTGTATAAATTAATATGTTATGACAAATTAAAATGACAGAGGACTTAAGATCACATTAAGATGGAAATTGAGGCAGACAAAGACCACACACGTAGATGCACAGTCACACTCACAGATATACCATGCTCCAGAAATAAATGAACTGTGGTTGAAATGAGGGGTGTTAGGAGAGGGTCATGCAGGTTAACTAGCTGAGAGCAGAGGAAATCCATAGAGGGAAAGAGGGATTTTTTTTAAGGGGGGGGGGGGGGGGGAGAGATAAATAAAAAAAAAAAGCATAAAAAAAGAACGACTAGTCTGCTGATGGAATTCTAACACAACTCTCGTTTTCTCTACCAACCCAATTATTCTCTGAAAGATTGTGTTGGATTTAGGCTAGCAATGACTGATCACAGTAAACCCAGAAGAGAGGTCAACAATATCTGAGAAACTGCTACCATGGATTGCTCTGGCCTATATTTGGATACATCTTAATTTTGGCTACTTTTAATGCAGATGCAGAGAAAAAAAGAGATGTGTTAGATGTGATTCGCAAAGAGGGCTGACACCTAAGACTAACATGACTGGAGGGTCATGGAGGCGGCTGTGACTCCCACGTATGGGATTAATGGGAGGGTTGTGACTTGAGGTATAACAGAATACTGTAATATTCTGAAGTTTTGGTCTTTTATGTCTTTGTCTTTAGAGTCTTTGATACTAGCCACTTTGTGTGTGGTTTAGAAATATGTGTACTTTGAATTTTTAAAAAAGCAAAATGTGGTCCGCATCACAGCCAGGTCACTTAAAACCACTGCAAAGAGCTTGAAGGATAGGCTGAAAATATTAATGAAAGGTGTGAGCATGACAAAATAAAAAGACACAAAAATGAAAAACCTTAGAATGGATAAGCACTGATATACCCGATATGCCTCGCTATTAATGATTCCAGCAAAGCACACAACTAAGCCAAAACTCCAAATATCTCAGTATCCCTTAAGTGTAGGTTGTTTTTGTCGTGAGGCAAAGTGGAGGACGGGGCATTCATAAAACCACCTGCATGGTTTCTGGAGCGGACCCAGGGCTGGATCCCCAGGGGGCACTCTTAGAGCCCATGGTGTTCACCCACGAGTTGGATCGGTCTAAGCCCTAGGGGGGCCAGGGTCAAAGGACACAAGGCAGGCAGGAAGCAAGGGAACAAGCGAGCAGCACGGGGGGGAGAAGGAGGAGGGAAGGAATAATGACAAGTTAAAGAGGTTCAGAGGTCAGGACAGCTGGACGATGCCAAGGGCCTCAAAACGGTTAGCTGTCAGTAAATTAAAAATCATCACCACATAGGAGCAAAGCACAAAGGTTCTCTCTCTCCCTTTCCTTCTCTGCGTTAAACCCCCACCCCAACAACAACTACCCCTCCCTAAGAGACAAGAGAAGAATGGTTTAGTTAAGTATTAGCAGCAAAAGGAAACTCATCAAAAAAAGGGGCTGCATCCATCATGTCATGGTTACAAATATAGCAAGACCATTAGAAAGGCACATTACATCATTCAGTCACTGTTCACGTATTTGTTGGGTTTTTTGAGGGGGTTATATGAAAAAAAAGTTTGAAGTGGGAACTCCCAAATTATATGAGACAAAATACATGACCTCAATTAAAAGAATAAAATGAAATAAAAAGGAACAAAGAAATCAAAAAAAGACTGAAGAGACTATACTACTGTTAGAGTCCTCAGAAAAGACATGGCTATTGAAACAATATTTAATCTTGACTGATTTGACTTTAAACTAAATACAACGTACATTTTTCACAATGCATAATAAGCATTATTTGTGCATAGCATGTGAGTGAGTGAGTATATGTGTGTGACAGGTTGCTCGTACAACGGTTGGAGAGATAAGATGTTCAAGCTTGTGTTTGCACAACGCTCATGCAGTTTACATGTTGATAAAACTGTGGGTCACTGTGCAGAGGGAGGCCTCTACCTTGTGTGGTTTAAGATACACATATTCAGTACAAATACCTTACACGAGTCTGTCTAAAAATACATCACAGAGCAAGAGCTCCTACATTACAACAGTGTTAAATAATTAACTACAGTATCTGACATCCACATGGAGTATGTATGAGCCAAATTTAGAGCAAAGTGCTCCCAAAAATATGAGCGTGCGTTCAGGCCACATTTGGACCACATGTAAGAATTTTAGTGCTTCGTTAAAGATTTAACAGAAAACTGAATGACCACTCAGAGAAAGGGTCGTTTATGACTTGAAGACCTTACCTTGCTGCCAATGATGGAGCGGACCTCATCGTCAGGAGAGGTGGGCGTACCGGAGATGTCGGGGTTACTGTTGCTAAGACTACGGGAGCGGTTGAGGTTAAGGCTGGCTGGTCGAACAGCTGAGCGAGCCATGGTGGCATAGTGAACCGAACCTCCCAACCCTCCTGGGCCTTTGGTGACACACAACAGAAAGAAAATGAGGAAAATAGGACTTCGATGAGCCACTGCACCTAACTATCCAGTAATTAACCCATCATTTCAGAGTAGTTTATTAACACTTCTGGCAGTGGATGGCTTAACAACAAAAGCCACTGCAAAAAACCCCAAAAACCTGTATATACCAAATACAAGCCAATACTAGGGATGGGTACCGGTATCCGGTGCCATGACATAAACGGTAGTAACCAGACCGAAAAGCAGCGCACATTTCGGTGCTTTATTTTTTCCTGAAATGTCATACACTTTGGATTCCAGCCAATCATTTTACCTTTGCAAGCGTAGTAGGCGGGCCCAGGTACGTACGTTCTTTTAGAGCAGAGCTACAGGTTAAAAATGCCCAAGGCGAAGCGGTCCAAGTCTGGCTGTACTTCACAGCAAAAGATGCAAACTCAGCAGCCTGCAACAAGTGCTTTAAGCTGATACTGTGCAAAGGAGGTAACTTCTCGAATCTGAGGAAACACCTGGCGACGTATAGCATTTTGTTAAAGCCGAGAAATGCGCCGTATTTGATAGCTTGCTGCGAGACCTCACACCGAGCGCATCTACTGCGGGTGGGTTGCCAGTTATCGGACCCGGAGTTAGCAACATCCCCCAAAAACCCGAAGAATAGAGTCCTGGCCCCTAGCCCTGCCAGTGTAGCAGAAATGATGACGGATGATGATGGCAGCAGCAGCTGTTCTTCTCTGCGTGAGTAGCTTAATGTTGTTCGTGTGTAATTTACGTTGAGTAGGCTAACCACGTTATTACATTAATGCATGTAAGGTGAACTAGCAAACACGGTCGTAGTTACATGAGGCTGTCTTCTTGTTTGATGGCAGATACTCCCTTCACCCTGGCCAAAAAGGCTAAAATGATCAAAGAAAAAGTGGAAAACAGTTAAACATGAGAGGTTTTTGGACAAAGTTAGTGTTTTTTTTTCATTGTTTAAGCACTGCTTCCAGCCAAGAGTGATACCTTATATGCCCCATAGCTGCAGAAAAGGCTAACATTGTTATCTTTTTACAAAAAAACAGCTGAACATGAGAGGTTTTTGGACCAATTTTGTGTTCTCCATTCTTTAAGCACCGGTTCGAGCACCGTTTAAGCACCGGCACCGTTTCAAAAGTACCGGTTTGGTACTGGTATCGGATAAAACCTAAACGATACCCATCCCTAGTCAATACACCAAAAAAACAACTGTAACTTTTATCCAAAGGCTAAATCTGTTGTGATGTACAGACGCTGGCCATATCTACCTGTTAAGGATGAGTTGGTGTCTGTGTTGAGCAGGTAGAAGACAAAATGGATGTGGGAGGAAAAAAATAGTAAAAGATGAAAAGAAATAGATTAAGAAAATTATGGCAGGAAGATTTGATGAGTTAAGGGTTGAAAGGGGTTAACTTAAAAGGAGAAAATAGAAGAAGATTCAGGATAAAGAAAAATGGGAGGACACTGTAGTCACTGTACCTGGCGAGGGTGAGTTGGGGTCGGTGCTGGGCAAGCGGAAGACATAGTGGATGTATGAAGACAGCAGGCTGTTGCGGCCATGCATGTCCTGGTTGGTGTCCAGGTACTTATGAAGCCGGTTCACTATGGAGGCCATCACCTCGAAACATGCTTGCCCAAGATTCACTAAAGACAAAAAGAAGAGCTTTCTGCTAGTTAACATAATTACAAGTGTAGCCTTTCGTTTTTATCTGTTGCAGGCCTTTATCATACCTATCTGTCCAGCAATGACGGGCGGGCGCACTACCAGCAACACCAACTTGTCAAGTAGAAGGTGAAGGAATCGAACTATTGGTTCAAGTTGGGATGAGTTTAGTGCTGCAATGCTGGACTTGAGCTCAGTTTCCAGGTTGTTCTCCATGATTCGCATGTCTCCTATCCTTACTGGGAACATGTGCTCATCCAGGGCATGCACCAACGCAAAGAACTTATCCAGGTACTGGTCCTAATGATGGAGAGTTGGAGGAATGGGGGTAGAGATGAGGTTAATAAGAGAGAGAAAGTTTTTTGGCAAAAACAAATGTCAGTACCATAATGTGGAAGTGGCAAACAGAGAAAATCACGTAAAAAGGAGATAAAGGAAGAAAGAAATGTGACAAAGATTAATGGATAGAAAAAAAATACCAAGAGAAGAAGAGGGCAAGAATTAGAAAACACAATTGCGTACAAGGATGAAAAAGCTAAAGGGGAAGAAAGTCAACAAAAGTAAGCTTGGATCTATTCCTCTGTATTCTTTGCTAAACCAGCAAGTTGGCTCCCCGAGTAAAAACCGCAAGCCGAACATTGCTACAAGTACACAGGAGAATCCAACAAGTCTAATCTGTGCCAAGAACAGTGATTTATGAGCACATTAGTCCCAGCTGGGTTCCTAGAAGCCATGGTCAAGCCCCTCCCAACACCACAGTCAAATCAGAGATGGAGTAGGCCTCAGTAAATTACTGGTAAGGTAAGAGTCACTACCTAATAAACTGGTGCTGGGAAAGAATTACAGTTTAGGTGTGAAAATAATGTTTTTCTATTAACGTTAAGTGAAATATTTTGAGTCACATTACAATAATAAATCTGTCCATCTTTGTTTCAAAATAACAGGTTATGTTGCTATTCTAAGGTTTTACATTCTAGGACATAATTTAACTAATGAATCTGAAAAATGCACAAAACTACTGTAGCTACTGTGAAGCCGTTGTGCTTAGTACTATTACCTGTGTGTGGATGGTTGAAACAGCGACCACTTCTACATTGAATACTCCTCGGTGGTTGTCTACCCACTTCATGCCCGGGAGAGGGACCTGAAGGTACAATAACGGGAGAGTAAATCCGAGTGGCCCTTACATAACAGAGAGAAACAATGAAAGGAAGGGCCAGGTTATCTGATTTGCTTGTGATAATGCAGTATTATATACTAATGATTTCTGAAGTGCATCCTGGGAATCCCATATATAGAACACTAGTTATATTTAATATAGAAACATTAGAAGTTCTCCTTTAGCTCATCTCTCTGCATTATGCTTGTTTCATTCAATATAAGCTTAAAAAATGCATCTTACATCTGGGGAGAGAACAGAGTAGGACTGTGGTGGTTTTTCCAGAGACACGGGCAGACAGAAGTGTCCCGTTCGCAGACGCCCGTTCTGCAACATGGGAATCCACTGCACACAAAAAAAGAGAGATAAATGATAAACAATACACATACATCTTCTAAATTCACTAGGAGAATGTGAGTGACTGTTTTGAAAAAGATTTATAGGCTGTGTAAACATCTCGCTAAATAAATGAATCTTTTTTTCACCCTTCCATATGTTGTACTTGTGCTATTTTCAGTTAAATTTCTTTCATTTGTGTCTTTTTGCAAATGGGGTTTGAAGTGGGTGTGTCTAAATTCACAGCTATGAAAGAACAGAGCACAAATTTGAAATTATACACACGTGCATTATCACATGATTTTACCGTGTATCCCACAGGGGTCTCCAGTGGTGTGTTCTGCTTCTGCTGGCAGCTGACATGGTAAAAGGTGAAAAGAATGTGGTGGTGGTCTGACAGAGAGGCGGGCAGTTTGATCTTAATCTCGTCATGAAAGTCCGGAGATCTACATCAATTAGTAAAAAAAACAAAAAAAAAAAAAAAGAATTTCATGAGTATCACAAACTGATCATTTAGAGTCAGATAATTGAGAACTAATCTCTTTTGAGTGGCTTGCACTCAATCGATTAAACTGTGTAAGCATATCATACAGTTCAGGCCGCTATCTCGATGTTGCTTCACTTGGCTGATGGTTCCGGCTACAGCCACTATAACTATAGATCTTCCACTGTCTGAACACACTGTACAAGCACAACTTAGGCATAGAGAACAGTAGAAGAGTTTCTTAGCTGTATCAAATGTGCAAGTGCGCTGTTCTACTAACTGCCTGCTCACTGGTTAAGACCTCTTCAATACTGGTGATCAGTATATGTTACTGAAGGGAGCACACGTCAGTCAGAAAATATGCAAAGGCTTTTCTCAATGCTTTCCCAGAAGGCTTTTAGAGAGTTAATTGCAAAGAATATTGAATACATTAGGCCTGTTGTTTTATAAACTGGCTTAACAGGCTTATGTGCTCCATTTTCACCCCCACAATTACAAATATTTATATCAATTGACCTAAACATATTCCATTTCCACCCTCAATTTTTAACTTGGGAATATTTGTCTCAAGTAAAGCAGGTCAAGTGATCTAAAAACAAAGAAATTATATAAACACATTATTATTCACTTCAGCTGAATTCTTACAAGTCCCTCAGGAGGAAACATTCAGAAACAAACAACCACAGCTATAGTAAGCCCATCAACAGATCTACTAAGATAGCTTCAAGGATGGAAACAACCCAAACTGCTTAAAAGGGTCATAGAAGGCAACTGATTTCTCATGGGAAGAAACAGTTTGGTTCTGGACCAGAACAGGAAAAATCCTGGAGCAAAAACAGCATTAGGAGAAACTTTTATTGGAAATGATTGTAGGTTATTGGCAGGGCAACCTCCATTAAAACCAACAGCAAATTCAAGATGGAGAAAGAAGTTCTTTCTTATGGCATTTCTTATTTTTAGAGATATACATGGTAAAATATTTTTTGCTAGTTCTAAGCGAAATGCAAACTGTATTGACATTTCTTCTTTTGAAGCAAATTCCTAGTCAAAGTGCCACTGTCACTCAGATATAAATAACAACAAAGGCACTGTCAACAATTTACACTAGTTATTAAAATGAACACCACTTGAAACCATCTAAAAATGAACTTAACCCAGTTCTAAAAAAAATAGCACTGAATGTAGGACAAGCACAGACTTTACAGTGATGTTGAAGTAGTGGTGATTTAAATTTCTGGCCATTGTAAGCTGGCATGCTGGTGCAGTGATCAGCACCGTCACCTCACAGCAAGAAGGCTCTTTACAACTTTGGTAAATAATAAATGCTATTCTATATATTCCTTGGTTTGCAGTGGGGGTTTTTTTCTCCCAAACGCTTGATTTTTGTCCTCTAAACAATGAGGATGTTTTACCTGATCTGCTTGTGTTTTGTCTTTTAGGATATGTTTTTCTCTCATTTTGATACAGATCAAAGTTAACATCCTTTTTCCTGATTTTTCTGAGTAGAGTTGATTTTTGACAATGCGTTTGAAACAGCACACTATGTAGCTTATTTCAACCAAAACTAGGGATGGGTACCGGTGTCCGGTGCATAAACGGTAGTAACCAGACCGAAAAGCAGCACACATTTCGGTGCTTTATTTCGGTGCTTTTTTTTTCCTGAGCTGTGATACACTTCTAGCCAATCATTTTACGTTTCCGAGGATAGTAGGCGGGTCCAGGTACGTGCGTTCTTTTAGAGCAGAGCTACAGATTAAAAATGACCAAGGCGAAGCGGTCCAAGTCTGGCTGTACTTCACAGCAAAATGTGCAAACTCAGCAGCCTGCAACAAGTGCTTTAAGCTGATACTGTGATACTGTCAAAGGAGGTAATACCTCAAATCCGATGAAACACCTGGCGACGCATAGCGTTTTTTTTAAAAGCCGAGAAATGCGCCGTATGATAGCTTGCTGCGAGACCTCACACCGAGCGCATCTACTGTGCGTGGGTTGCCTGTTATCGGACCCGGAGTTAGCAATATCCCCCAAAAACCCCGAAGAGGAGAGTCCTGGCCCCTAGCCCTGCCAGTGTAGCAGAAATGATGACGGATGATGATGCAGCAGCAGCTGTTCTTCTCTGCGTGAGTAGCTTAATGTTGTTCGTGTGTAATTTACGTTGAGTAGGCTAACCACGTTATTACATTAATGCATGTAAGGTGAACTAGCAAACACGGTCGTAGTTACATGAGGCTGTCTTCTTGTTTGATGGCAGATACTCCCTTCACCCTGGCCAAAAAGGCTAAAATGATCAAAGAAAAAGTGGAAAACAGCTAAACATGAGAGGTTTTTGGACAAAGTTAGTGTTTTTTTCCATTGATTAAGCACTGCTTCCAGCCAAGAGTGATGCCATAAATCCTCTATAGCTGCAGAAAAGGCTAACATTGTTATCTTTTTACAAAAAAACAGCTGAACATGAGAGGTTTTTGGACCAATTTTGTGTTCTCCATTCTTTAAGCACCGGTTTGAGCACCGGCACAGTTTCAAAAGTACCGATTTGGCACCGGTATCGGATAAAACCTAAACGATACCCATCCCTAACCAAAACACACCTGTTGTGGTACACCACTGCAGTGTAGGCCTCTTTGTAGAAATCAGCACAACTTGACTTCCCAAATATTACCTGAGGAATAAACAACAGTTTTACAATAAATCAGATAATGAAAAATGTATCTTTTAATTATTACCAACTGCATAATAAAAGTTGCCAAGACACTAAAAGGTCTGACAGATATTACATTCATAGCTTGACTAAGATTCAAAAACAACAATCTTCATGTTTTGGAAAATCATTGTGTACCGGCATTGCATTGCTTGGATCTTCTCCGTTCATAAATTGCACTTTCACAGTGATGTTGCGGGCGGAGCCTTGGCGGTTGGCAAAGTTCAGACTCTGAGGGTTCACATATAGCAGATTTCTGAAAAATATATGTTCAAGAGCACAGACACAAAGGAAAAAGAATGCACATCAGAGATTCAACCACACTGGAATTAAAAGACAGGAATAACACAGTAAAGAAGCATAACACAAACCTTAGAGCAATTTACTTTTATATCAAAATCTTTTTGCAACTGAGACGTTTAACATACAGATTCATATTGTTTACATTTTCCAGGCCTTAAAATACATCTAGGAAGCAGCAGTGTTACTCATCATCACAAGGTAAACTATTATAAAGTGGTAACTTTAATACACCTCAGCAAATTTTATAATACTGCGTAGCACATTTTCAAATACAGATTTGAAAAATAATCCAAAAGGAGGGCCATATCATTTGACTACGTAAAGAGGATTAATGACCTTTAACTCTAATAACCAAGTGTCTCTGAAAGTGCTTGACCTACTTACCTAACACTGTTACATCAGTTTCCACGAACTGATCAATTAAAAGGGGCAAGGCTCTCACAGCAGCTAAACCTATTCTGACTGGTACTTAAGGGAGGCTTGGCCTGTCAGTAACCATGAAAGGTAACCATTGCAAATAGACTTTACTTTTCAGAATGGGTTAGATAAGAGGGGAATGGGAACTGTATAAATCACTACAAAAGGATATTAACTATCTGCAATGATTTCTAATATTTTAAGATGGGTACTGAGAGCGTGGCATTATCGTCCGTAATTTCGTGCAAAGAAGGAAACCAGAATAATGTGTGGAGAATAAACGGCTGAGGGCCCTGGGGAAAATTTTCCGAATTTGAGATGCTATTTTTCCAATTTTATCAACTTCCACTTCACAAGAATTGCTTCCATGTGAAGTAAGTCTCCCTATAAGCCAGACTACTTTGGTTTACACTGGACGTTTTTTGCAATTAATTCATATACATGAGATAAAAGGCACCTGGTCAATCTCTTGTTTTACTTCACAATCCCATTCATTGTTGCCAAAATGTGTGTGGTATACTCGTTACTGAACTGTTGGGAAGGAGGAGGAAGCCCCAGAATAGGAAGTGTAAAGCAACCTGGGATCAGCTGACAAACCGCAATGACGTAGTCGATTCTGTGGGGGATAACCCCACAGAGACCGCAGCTGGAACCACAAGTGACAAGGAATCGTGGGAATCTTTGTCTAATGATTAAAAATCTAATCCATCTTTTCCTCTGTTAACATCCATCTAGCATGTCCTAGTAATTGTCATGGCTGTTCTGAAGCAGGCTGCTGAACTGAAATAGACCCCAAGATGACATTACTGTGGCAGAGCTGAAATACCCATAAAAGCACAAATGGAAGCATTCCTGATTGGTCACTTCACCTCATCCGATTCAACTTCAGTTAATAAGTACACATGTGAAAGCAAACTTTACAATGTAGATGGCACTTAGGCACAGTTACTATTTTGAGATGAGGGGCTCCATAAGGGAAAACTGGCACCGTTTATCAGCTCTAAATAAAACATTAGCTTTCTAATAAACAGATTAGATGTTGTTGGAAAAATTTCCCAGTACGAGTAATTATAGAGCATTAAAAACTGAATTATTAATTTAGTAGGATTCTCAAGTGCTTCTTGATCTATGTGACCTGGTAGAGGTAGATTACACTCCACAAGTCCAAAACATTACCTTTGTCACACAATGTTCTGAAGGATTTTTCATATATTCTTCAAGACTGATAATGTAGTACAATAATGCAGTGAAATAATTGTTCTAGACTTGTTAAGGTAAGAATTCAGAGTTACTTTTTTAGACCCATTTTAAATTTATTTTTAAGCTAACAAAAATCTATGTTTTAACATTAAAAAGTGCATTTCTTTAAATGCATTACATGGAGACAATTTCCACTTAGTCACAAATACCCCAACCTGCTAATTAACCAGTACAGAAGAGTGGTGTCCTACCCACCAGCCAACATATAGTGAGATATTCAAGGACATGAAAATATGTTTCTACATCCCTTGAGTGAGAATTTGAAATCAGATGTCTCTGACATCAAAACATTAAGCTAGCATGTTTGAGATCTGCCTGAGTCACAGTAATAGGCGTCTTTGGACATTCCAACAAGTTATCAAATAGATGCAGTACGAGAAAGAAGTGAAACAACTTTATGGATGCCTGTCTGGGTATAAGTCCGCTGACTATCAACACAAAAATTCGAGGATGTGCCGTCTGCAGTTAAATGATGAACTCCAGCATGAGAGGTTACATGTTAACTCTCAAGTATCTTCAAGTTAGTCAAAACAATAATCACTGTACTGGAATGGAGTCTAGAGAGCTAAATATTGTTAGGAACTTTATGCCAATAAAGTAAATTTCTGGCCCATTTACTCAGTCCTTCTTTTCCTTACCAAGTTTGTTTCCTCCCCTTTTCATATAAAAGACCAGGAATCACTCCAACCTGAGCTACTAAATCCTTAAAACCACAAATTACTAGCAAGCTTATTATAACGACTGTGTGGTATTTTAATGCATAGTAACTGTAAATTTAACAGTTTAAGCTAACGCTAATTAAGAAAATAAAGAAACAAAACTAAAAACTTGTTTTTATGGACAATTTCAAGCGTTTAACTATTTGCTTTATTTTTTTAAATGCAGCAATGTGTTACTATGACAAAATTACAACATTTATATTCCAGTTAAATATTACACCAAAACATTTTTACTGATTAGTTCCACCATCCACCACAGTTGAAGGTCAGCATATTTTACTTCCACTGCAAGCCTATAAAACTGTTTTTTGTTTTTGTTTTTTACGAGTGATCCTAGTGCACAGGGATGATTCGTTAAAAGCTGCAAGCTAATCAGAAAACTCAGTATATCCCACACACAAAAACAGGCCATGACATATCTGAAGGGACAAAATGAGTGAGCAATAAAACTGTGATGATGAGTGCATAATATCCAAACTCTCTGAAATCATTCATACCCAGGAGCTCAAACCTGGCACAGATGACAGACTCAATCCCATCTCCAGACAAAAAGAGAAAGAAGAGCAAGAGAGCGAGAGAGAGAGTGTGTGTGTGTCTGGTGTGAGGCTGATTCAGCAGGATGCTAAATCAAACCCAGGAGCATTAATTACACACAGCATTATCAATCAGAGCCCAGTGAGTGCAGGGTTATAAGGTTTGAGATTGATCAGGCTGACGATCCATCAAAACAGCAGTGGTCATTGTTGGCTTTCTGCTGATCAGCTAAAGTGCTGGAGAGCAGGGTAGGGTGTGGTATGGAGAGGGGATTGGGGTTAAATGGTTAGTGTGTGTGTATGCGAGTGTGTGAGTGCGTGTGTGTGTGTGTGTGTGTGTGTGTGTGGGGGGGGGGGGGTAGACATGTCGTTCGCACACTGCTGTGATTTGTTTGTTCAGAAGAAGGAGGGGTCAAGGGGGATTTGGGAGGAGGTGGGGTACATGGCTAAAAACATAGTAGGGATTAATGATCAGCTAATCCCCCCGCCTTTACTGAGAGGGCAGTATATAACACGAGGCAGCTCGACATTCTCGTATTGCTTTAGCAGCAAACAAGTCTAGCTTAGCAGCAGAGGCAGCAGAGAGAAGAGTGTAGAGGAGAACACGAGTAAAGCTAAAGCAGGGTTCTAGGACTGGAATAGAAAAATCATCATGAAGGTATTTTTCCTGTTGCTGGTGCTAACCAGTTCAACCGTAGCTGCCCCCCTGGAAGCCTCGGGGAGACAAGAACACCCGACCCTGCCTTCCCAGGCTTCCACCATAGCACCGATCCAACCCGAACCCAGGTCTCGCTTTGCCATGCTGGACGATGTTCGCCTACTAGCAAACGGCCTCCTCCAGTTAGGCCAGAGTTTACGAGAGTTCGTCCACAAGACCAAGGCACAGATCAACGACATCTTCCAAAAGCTCAATATTTTTGACCGCTCTTTTTACCAGCTCTCAGTCGTCACATCGGAGATTAAAGAGGAAGAGGAAGAGCTCAAGAAGACCACTAGCTATTTGAAGGCCAACAATGAGGAGATCAAGAATTTGTCACTGGAAATCAACTCGAAGATCAACAACATTCTGCAGGAGCGCACACAACTGCAGAGCAAGGTGGGGAACCTTGAAGAAAGACTGAAAGGCTTGTCGCAGAGCATGGTCCCTGCCGATCAGCTTAGTGAAATCACATCTCTCAAGGTAAGATGCTTCAGCAGCTAAAACTTTACAACACAAGTCAGTCAAGATATGCTCGCTGAATAAGGAGCAGATAAGCTGTGTTTGTGCAGCGTTTGTCCACTAAACAGATTTAACTGCATTTTACAAACTGAGTTAACTGAGGATAATTTTTGTTTTACATTTTTCCTGAAAAACTTTCACATCAACACATGAGACTCAAAGTATTATATTTTTTAGGAAGTGATTGAAGCTCAAGATAAAACAATTGGCAATCTTCTGAAAGCTGTGAAGGAGCAACATGATCAGCTGGACTACCAGAAAATAAAGATTAAAAACCTGGAGGAAAAGGTACTTGTAGTAGAAATCATTATATTTTGCCTTTCAAGGGAAAATATCTGAAATCACTGAGAATCTAATTTGTTACATTACCAATGCACATTCTGTTTAAACTATATATAAAACTATTTAAAATGAGTGACTCACTTGCATCTCCTGCAGCTCAGCTATGAGAGTTTTCAAGATACAGCTGATAAACTAATGGACTCTGACTACGAAACTCTTGATATGTTTGAATATCTGAAAGGAAACTCAACTGGCCTGGAAACAAGTGGTAATTACTTAATATACTCAAATATCTTTCTAAATGCCAAACTTACTTAAATAAAAGTAGAGTTAAGGAATTAATTTGGCTTTTCTACACTGTTATTTTTTTCAGATTTTCCCATGGACTGCACTGACGTGTTTAACAAAGGAGAAACAAATAGTGGTGTCTACGTTATCAAACCAAACCAATCAGAGCCGTTCAACGTTTTCTGTGAAATGAGTTCAGGTGGGTAAGCAATCTTGAGTTCTCATCAAAGACGTCCAAATACCATTTCTGCATTCACAAGCACTGACATTTTTTAGATAACACACTGGCATTTATGATTTCTACAATGACTGAGGAAAGAGCAAAAAAAAAAAAAAAAAAGAAAAAAAAGTTGATAACCTACTCACATTATTTATGACAAAACTTTTACATTCCCTGAAATATTTCTTTATTCTTTTACAGAAGGGGGTTCAACAGTCATCCAGCGCAGGGTTGATGGTTCGGTGGATTTTGATCAGACATGGGAAAAGTACGAAAAAGGTTTTGGAGATCTAGAAAGTGAGTACACTTTATGGTTTAAATTTTTAAATAAAATATTCTATTTTTAGAATTAACAGAAAAAATGACAGTCTTTACTCGTAATAAACATTCATTTTTCACAAATGTCATGGCATATTCAGGAAAAAAATATATACTGAAAGTAGCAGAAAACAATAGGGGATGACACAATATAAAGAAAAAGCCATAATCAACTGATCAGAACAGTTCCTAAATATTTTCTATTAAAGTAGAAAATCTATTGTGTCAGCAGTGTCTTGGTTGCAGGAGCATTTGTAAGTGCTCCCTATAGCCTTGGTCACAGGAAACAATAATTGTCAGATATCAGCCCTGAACGACTTCCTGTATTATCCGAGCACACAGCCAGTTTGGCAGCCTTCCCTACAGCACTTGGTATGCTCATACAAGCACTCATAACCCATTTACAACAAAAAGGCTCTTCATCTGCAAAAGATGAGTTTCAACCTTCTTTCACAGCTACCTGCCTAATGATTACAACCCACATGCTACTAACAGCATGCTTTTAATACCTGGTTGACCCAAAGTCTGCTGGAAGTTAATTACAATTTTCAAACCATTATAAGATGAACTGAGACTTCAGAGTTTCTGAGATTTGTTTTTCCTACAAATAAACAAAATAAATTTGATTTGTCACACAGAGGACTTCTGGCTGGGCCTAAAAAAGATTCACAGCATTACACAGGAAGGTGTTTACATCCTTCGCGTTGATTTGGAGGACTGGAAGGAGGAAAAACACTGGGCTGAATACCGCTTCTCACTGGAAGGTCCCTCCAAGGACTATAGTCTACGTGTCAGCCATTTCTCAGGTGACCTGCCTGATACCATGGCCAACTGCACCGGCATGAGATTTGCCACAAAAGACAGAAACACAGACAGCAACCAAAACTCCAACTGTGCACGCAGCTCCACAGGTACAATCCCAAGTCACAGTATCTTGGAATGTTTCTCCACCATAGTAATAAAATAAATAATTATCTCTGATGAAGACATTTTTTTCTAAACAAGACAAAATCACATAGCTAAGACTGATATATGCTGATATAATTTCCTATCTTGACTCCCTGGCAGGTGGCTGGTGGCTCAATGCTTGCGGTGAAACCAACCTTAATGCAAGGCATGTGTGGCTGAGACCAAAGGGGCGCTTGATGAGGAGGAAGGGCATTCACTGGAGGCCAACCACAGGCTCTTCCTACTCACTCAAGATGACCAAAATCTCCATTCGACAAGCTTCAACTGCTGATATCTCCAACTGAGCCCCCTGTCCACACACTATATAATACTATTGGCTTTTTTCCCAATACACGGACATCCAAAAAGTTCAACAGGAGGGGGAAGTGACATAACACAGGCCTTCCATATGTCCAGTCTTAATTCACCCACATCATTGAGCAGATTCCTCCCTAACATTATTCGGCCATTGGTTAGTGCTCACCACCAGATAGCAGAACAAAAAAATGTCAGACGTCAGCAAATGCCGACCTGTTGCACCGTGGCACACAGGTTGTTAACCTACTGTGTCTGATCAGACAAGGACAGTAAGTAGAACTGTCATTATGCAACATTTGTCATCGCTTGCAAAACAGACATATTGATCCACATCAGCAACCTAATTCAGAATTGATTGCAAAGCAATACATTGCAGTGATATAACAGCAAATGAGGTTTCTGAGAATAGACTACAATTTTGAAACCCACACTGCTTAACAACCATTAAGGTGAACTTGGATACATTTATGACAACAACAAAACAAGGTATTTTAAAGTATGTTTGGAAGAACTACATGTTCAAAGTGGCTAAAGGGACAAATACCAACAGATTACTACATAAAGCATGCAAGTTATGCAAGTCAAGGTAAAAAGATCATCTCCTGCTTCTGAAAAAAGTCCACTACAAACTAGAAAGCTTTAGACAGCGCACTGATTTTTCTTTTTCTTATTCTTTTATATTTTTTTTATTCTGTATTTAAACTATGATATGATATGATTTATGCAGGTACCGCTAGAAAATGATAATTTCTGTGTGTTTCCTACATTATTGAGTCATATTGACTTTTGCTCATTATTACAAAATAACCAACTGTACTGTAAAGGTTTTCATACTAACACATCACTGTGAGAAGCAGCTTAGTGTGCTAAAATCATATTTATGAGGCCAAAAATAAATCTACCTGTATAAAAACAAAACAAAACTATGGTACTATTTCTTTGTTTGATTTTGTCTTGAACCAAATGGAGTTAAATAAGTAAAGAGGACATGTTGAAAGGTTGACCTACTAATGAAAATGAGATCTAAGGAATAAAACCACTCCACTTAACTCAGTTCGGCTAACTATCAGTCACAGGCCAATTGCATCTGCAGACAGTCAGGCCCTGTCAGCACCTGTCTGGTAACGTCTGGATGTAATCACCTAATATTGGTCTATCAAAATATACTGCTCAAAGAAAAAAAAAAGAACAAACTGAAAATCTTTACTGATATAGACTCATGTAACAATAGTAAATTCATACTTCATGTAATCCCTTGAAGTTTTCAGCAGTACAACATTGTATGCTAACATAAAATGTTCTGGATGGAACACAACAGAAAAAATGGCAGGTGTAATTTTTTTAAATACTCCTTACATAGTTTATACTGCACAGTAATATAAATCCTGTCAACGCTGTTTCATATTTTCTAATTATTATTAATTATTATTATTAATAATTATTATTAATTTATTTTAACCCTTAAATAACCCTTTTTTGTTTTTAATTCACTTTAGCTTCAATTAGTTTCCAGATTGGAATTTCTTGTTTCACTTCAGTTTTTATTGTTTGAAAATGTTAAGGTTTTTTTTTTCCATATATTTTTATTGAAATTTTTTATAGTACAATACAAACAAATGTTGAACACCCTCACATTCACACACCCATCCATACATCAAACCTGCCTACATCACATTCAAATGTAGAAATGAGCATAGTTCTCACAGTAATACAAAAATACAATGGGTTAGGATAGACTAAATGTTAAGTTTTACTTCATTTTTGATTAATTTCAGCGTTAGTTTTGGTCTTTAAAATTATTACTGAATAAAGGGCAAATGTCAGAGGCTAAGATTGAGGACAATCAGAAAAGATATTAAAATAAAAACACACTTTTTGACTGCGAGTTGACTCACAGCCTTGTAGACACTGCAGGTCTCAATAAACACATCCATCAATAAAATACATTTTTTAACCAGTGAGCTAAAGAGTGAAGTAGTATTTAGATGTTGAGTTAAGTACAAACTGGTTTGAAATTCATTTTTTGTGTAATCTCGATGTCAAACAGACAAATAAACAACCATTAAGACATTATTCATTCACTACAGATGTTTTTTTCTGTACCTGTATATGGTGTTCGGCACATAGACGTCCCTGGCAGGAAACTCAAGGATCTCCCTGGTGGGACGCACCCTGCTGTCTGGGTAAGGCTTAACCTGCAGGAGGTCAGGGGTCAAGCAGTAGTGGGGGTTCTCCGGAGCTGGAGAAATGTCCAGCTTCAACTGGGCTGTGGTGAGTGTGTGAGTAGTCAGAGGAAGGGGAAAGGAGTGTTAAAGAAAGAGCAAAGAATCATTTTCAGATTTCAAATCAGGACAGTCAAAGGAAAGCATAAATTCCACTTTTAAGTACCTGTGATAGGTCTGAGTCTCCTCAGCACTGAAGACGGTCTTCTCATATCAGCTAAGAACTTATACAAATCTTCATCACTAAGTCTGTCTCCCTCCTAAAATAACATGTAGAATAAAAAACCATGAGAAAATGACAAAGGGAAGGAAAAGTAATCTAATACTAATAATCTACTATCGTGTGAGCAAGCACATTCACATGGACCTGTTTAAAGAAGTTGGTGATGGTAAGTGTTGCAGGTCTAAAACCTGTCAGGCTACATGATTCATCTCCACTTGTGGTTCTCTCCAGAGAACGCCTTCCCATAATGCTCGAGTTCCTCCGTTCAGACCATGAGCCTTTCCTCTCTAAAAAGATACAACAAAAACAAACTCAACATTTTAAAGCCCACATTTATTTTCCACTCTGAACATGCAGACATTGTTCTAATCTGCCATAGCAACAGAAGGCTGTCGCCACCAGTCAGCATCAAAGATAACCTCTAAGGTCAAAGGGTAGTCAAACACCAAGGGTCACAGTAAAAATAACACAGCAGGGATCAATATGATGTTGCCCTGTTTGTTTCTAAAGCACGCCAATTTACTGAAATGTCCATGCACCTAATGCACGACTGCCATGTCTGTTATGGTCTCTTCAACTAGACCATGTGTGACATGGAAAGTGGGCATAAAAAACACTGCCATGTTTTTTTTCCTACTCACTGGAACTTTTGATATCATTCTGAGATACATGGTCAACGTCTACAATTACAGTTAGAAAGCTTGCATTAAAAGAAGATGGTTAGACCTGAGAGGCTCATCTCTAGCTCTGTATCTCTCTCCAGGCTGCCTGCACTGTTAACAATGTTCATTAGATGGATGGCGGTCCACGCAAAGGGCATTCGGTAGCGCCCCAGACGTTGGCAGAACTGCTCTGACTGGCCTCGAAGCTTCTCCAGCTTCTCCTTGTTCTATAAAAAAATAGAAATGTTAACGTAAATACAGGGTTTGTGGTACATTAACAATGAATCAGAATTCTTTTTGTTTTAATTTTTATTCACTGCAACAAAATTAGGAGATGACCATGAAAAGGAATGTACTTTTAAATGAGTACTTGCAGTTGCAGAAACAGTAATGAATAAAAACATTTATTATGACATCACATATAACTGAAATACATCTGAGACTGAGCTTTCGTGGTATTCATCATTTAATTCACTCTCATTGTACCTTGGCAGCGTCTGACTCTTTGAAGACCATATAGGGCTCTGCGCACTCTCCAATATCACCCTGCTGCAGTACTTTTTCCAGCTGTTGACAAAGCAAACACAGCCTTCAGTAACTACACTCACGTGCAGTGAAACAGGTCAGAAGATGGGTGTCAAATTGTGAAAGGACAGCAGGTTTCTTCAATTAAGCTTTATCTTTCATACTAAGTCAAACACTGCAATGAAAAACTGTCCAGTGTTTGTTTTGGTTGATGTAATGTATTCTGGTGCTATCAAAGAGGGACAATAAGTCAAGGTTTTACTTGTAATTTATTCAAAGACATTTCTGTAAGAGAAACATGAAGCCTCAAGTACCCTTATACTGATGGCATTGCATAATCATGGATATCTAACATTCAGGGAAACCCGCTATTAGTACTCTTTTACGTATTACAAAACAAAAGTTGACAAGAGAGATGAAATTCTAGCATGACTGTTTCACCTTGATGACTAGGAAGACATCCTGGGAGGGGTAGGTAATGGAGAATATGGCAGAGCGAGCCAGCGTGGAGATGGCTGCTGTCTGAATGTGAGGACGCAGCATCGCTTTTGTCTGCTCAGAGTTTAGGTCAAAGAAAAAGTTTTCTGATATCTGAAGGACACATGAAACAGACACACGGATAATTATTATTTGACCAAAACACCTGTTAAATGTAATCATAGCACTACGCCATCACAACTATTATTATTTAATTGTAATTTCTGATGACTCTATTACTAAAGCATGGCTTCTTGCTCGTGGAGGCTGGCAAACATGTTAACATCTCAGTGATGAATAAGCCACCAGAGAAATTTATGGAGCCGTGAAGCGGCATTATATATGAGAGATCTACTTATCAAGGCATCTGCTACCCTCTAGTGTTTGTTAGCTAAAAGGGAACAGAAAGAAGCGGCACTAGATAAGGTTGTTCAGATATATACATAGTTCCAGAGTATGATTTAACGGCATTCCCAAAAACATAACAGGCCCACAACATAAAATTTAATAGCCCACTCATCAAATTCGTTTGGCCTCCCAACGATTTTAACGGTTTGCAGAAGTGACCCAACAACTCAGAGCTGAGGAGGCACTGAGTAAAGCATAACAGCTTACCTTTTTCTTTTCCTTGACATCATATAAGGCCAAACTAGCAAATATGGGTTCAATTTCGATCTCAAACCTTCAAGGTGGAGAGAAAAAGGAGTGGATCAGCAGAAAGCAGCAGTTAAATAAAAGAGCTACATGGCGTTTTTTTCTTTTCTGAAAAAGGCCGTCTACCACTTACTTCAAGGACAAGCACTTGACGAGTAGCCTCTGTCCAAAGTGTTCTTTAGGTACTTCAGGCACACAGTGGCGCTCAACGGGCTCCTCCTACACATTCACACAAACGTGTGGGGTTAAAAAAAAAAAAGACTGAATTGCACAATAATTTTATCAGTTATGTAAAACTGTTTAAACTATAAATTTAATGGAGACTAGCAGAAAAGGTTTTAAGGATATGGAAAGGTGCTTACTGTACCTCATCGAGGGCGGGGTGCAGAGCAAAGAGTTCACGGTGGCGGTTGGCCTTGCGCTGGTCTTCGTTATGCCGGTCAATCTCCTCATTGGGGGCACGGTCAAGGAGGTGAGGAAGCAGGGCATCGGGGAGGGAATTCTTCAAGTCAAAAATGCTACAGGCCCAGCTACCCCTCGGAGTGTCATCGATAGACATTGACCGTCGCTTCAAGTCATCCTGCAATACAACCAATGCAAAAAAGACAGACTAGCATATACACTGTGGGACTGTTTTAAACCTGTATCTTGATATTGTCAATCTGAAATTAACACACATCATTCAGGTTAATTATTTTCCTAATGAAAAAAAAAGGATACCTGGTCATCCTGGTAACTGCTGCTGTCTGGCATCTCATCAGCTTCAAACACCTGTTTGGGGAGGCCTTTCTGGCGCTCCTTCTGCTTGTCCAGAGTGTTGGGATTAAAGCCAGTACCAAGCTTATGATATCTGAAGGAACAAGCCATTACTTAGAACACTTTAATTCATTTACTAATATTATTTCAGGATTATTATGTGTATTTTAAGAATATTTTCACATGGTGAAGCCTTACTTTCTATTGACGACTGCCCAGTCTTCTGTGTAGGATCTGACGCAGTCTCTAACATGAGGATCAGTGTCCCTGCAGCCAGACAAACATAATCAACCAAACAAACATTATTTTAACAGCAGAGTCAGACTCTAAATGCAGGCTTACTGATATGGATGGCAGACCATTAAATGTGTTGAAATAAATACATCTTTCTGGTATATCACACGCTGAAGCACACTTGTAATGCTTCTGCCATCTCTTCTGAAATACTAAGAGCCAGCAGTACATTAAGTAAAGACATTAAGCCCACATACAGTGGGGCAAAAAAGTATTTAGTCAGCCACCAATTGTGCAAGTTCCCCCACCTAAAATGATGACAGAGGTCAGTAATTTGCACCAGAGGTACACTTCAACTGTGAGAGACAGAATGTGAAAAAAAAATATCCATGAATCCACATGGTAGGATTTGTAAAGAATTTATTCGTAAATCAGGGTGGAAAATAAGTATTTGGTCAATAACAAAAATACAACTCAATACTTTGTAACATAACCTTTGTTGGCAATAACAGAGGTCAAACGTTTACTATAGGTCTTTACCAGGTTTGCACACACAGCAGCTGGTATTTTGGCCCATTCCTCCATGCAGATCTTCTCGAGAGCAGTGATGTTTTGGGGCTGTCGCCGAGCAACATGGACTTTCAACTCCCGCCACAGATTTTCTATGGGGTTGAGGTCTGGAGACTGGCTAGGCCACTCCAGGACTTTCAAATGCTTCTTACGGAGCCACTCCTTTGTTGCCCGGGTGGTGTGTTTTGGATCATTGTCATGTTGGAAGACCCAGCCTCGTTTCATCTTCAAAGTTCTCACTGATGGAAGGAGGTTTTGGCTCAAAATCTCACGATACATGGCCCCATTCATTCTGTCCTTAACACGGATCAGTCATCCTGTCCCCTTGGCAGAAAAACAGCCCCATAGCATGATGTTTCCACCCCCATGCTTCACAGTAGGTATGGTGTTCTTGGGATGCAACTCAGTATTCTTCTTCGTCCAAACACGACGAGTTGAGTTTATACCAAAAAGTTCTACTTTGGTTTCATCTGACCACATGACATTCTCCCAATCCTCTGCTGTATCATCCATGTGCTCTCTGGCAAACTTCAGACGGGCCTGGACATGCACTGGCTTCAGCAGCGGAACACGTCTGGCACTGCGGGATTTGATTCCCTGCCGTTGTAGTGTGTTACTGATGGTGACCTTTGTTACTTTGGTCCCAGCTCTCTGCAGGTCATTCACCAGGTCCCCCCGTGTGGTTCTGGGATCTTTGCTCACCGTTCTCATGATCATTTTGACCCCACGGGATGAGATCTTGCGTGGAGCCCCAGATCGAGGGAGATTATCAGTGGTCTTGTATGTCTTCCATTTTCTGATGATTGCTCCCACAGTTGATTTTTTCACACCAAGCTGCTTGCCTATTGTAGATTCACTCTTCCCAGTCTGGTGCAGGTCTACAATACTTTTCCTGGTGTCCTTCGAAAGCTCTTTGGTCTTGGCCATGGCGGAGTTTGGAGTCTGACTGTTTGAGGCTGTGGACAGGTGTCTTTTATACAGATGATGAGTTCAAACAGGTGCCATTCATACAGGTAACGAGTGGGGGACAGAAAAGCTTCTTACAGAAGACGTTACAGGTCTGTGAGAGCCAGAGACTTTCCTTGTTTGAGGTGACCAAATACTTATTTTCCACCCTAATTTACGAATAAATTCTTTACAAATCCTACCATGTGAATTCATGGATTTTTTTTTCACATTCTGTCTCTCACAGTTGAAGTGTACCTCTGGTGCAAATTACTGACCTCTGTCATCATTTTAAGTGGGGGAACTTGCACAATCGGTGGCTGACTAAATACTTTTTTGCCCCACTGTAGCTTGAAGGATTCCAAGGCGCTCATTAACTTAGTAACCAAACAGTTTACATACACATCTAATATACAGGCATTTGACTTCCATTCTTAATTTTTGCACCTCTATTAAACTGTAGGTAAGCTTATCTTACTACATTTAATAAGATATAGTAAGATAACGCAGCCTCATACAAATGTAGCAAATGATTTAAGGACAGTGCCTTGACATATAAATATATTGCCGTTGAGTAAATGATAATTGTTTTTGGAAAATGAAATATGGAACCAAGATCACTATTCCTCATTAAAATCTGCGATTTCACATTAATTTGAAATATGTGCTCTCAACTTTATCTAAATTATTCAATCTCCACTATATATTACAGTCTTTTATTGCTCATTTGTTTGTACATTTAACACAAATTATTTGCATTACAAACAATTACTAGTCTCTCGAGATCAACACATTAAATTCCAGATGCTATTAAATGAAGAAAAGAAAAGAAAAAAAACAACAAAGAACACTCCACATCTTTCTTCCACGGCAGCCTTACCCGTCTTCAGGGACAGCTTGTACCACTGTGCGACACTCCCTGGGTGTGTAGATGACCTCAATGTCATCTGGGGGAAACTCAATCAGATCTCTCAGGGGACCTGACTCAACGATGGGAGGGTGAGTGATAAGGTACTCCTCAAAATCCACCGGCTCCACCGCCTCCGTGAGCGGAACCTGGTGGGCGATGAGCAAGTGTGACAGGGAGAAAATCAGAGGGATGGGAGAAGTTAAGTAGCTGTTAATGGCATACACGTCAGTACAGCTCGGCTACTTTTTTTTCTTTGTCTACAAATGTCTTAATAAAATCGTCTCTACTTTTAAGCAAATGCTTCACAAATGCAGTTATTGAGAAAAAAGGGAGAGCTGGTGTTATTTGTCACTCTATTATAGAGCACCATGTTCTGCAATAATAGATCTAAAATATGAGGTGATTTATGTCAATTCTGTTAGGGGAACTGTTTTAGATTTCAGATCATTGTTAATTTCATAATATAAAAAAAATCAGTTGTAAGAATGACCCGTGTGGGATTTGAGAATATCCTCAAAGCTGATACAAGCAGCCAGATTATCACAGGCTAATGACATCATGGGTCTTACTGCGCTGACACAGGGGAGGATACTAGCAGTAATGTGGTAACCACACACCGTTTATGTCAATGAAATTCATTTTGTAACTTGTGGCGATGAAAAGCAACGACCTGTAGAAGCAAAGAATACTGGTGATGGACATACGAAGGAGTTGATAAAAATATACACAACCGGAGCTAACACAGACCTACAGTTAACTGCAAAGCAATGCAAAATAAGCCAATCACTATATATCTGAATAAAACTTATGGCTGCATCCTCTACTTGGGTTTCTTTCTAATGCCCGCATCTCTACACCATTCAGGGCCTCTAAAACAGATATCTTGCCTGAAAGGGCTTCCAACTCCATTTCAGTTTCAAATGTCTGATAATATAATCAACTCTAGAATTACTTTATATGCTAATTATAAGTCACTTTGTCTGCTTCTCTGATTTGCACATGTGTTGCTAACATTGTTGTCTAAGCTAGAAGCTTTTATGCTTATTAATTCTGAGTTTCCACCTTGCCATTCGTCCTAGCAAAAACAAACAACTCGCTGGTCTTTCTGTTAGTGCTGTTCTTATTGTATTCTTCCACCATAATATTTTCTATAGCTAAGCAACCAGTCCTCTGTTTCTATGTTAACATTTTATGTGAAAAGTGGTGTCATATGCTTTTCAGCATTTTAATGTGGATGAAGACTCTTCTGAAACATTCTGAAATGAAAATGTGCTAGTGTGGACGCAGCGTTTGCCTGCTTCTACAAGTGGAACCCAGGGAGAATCTGTTTTAGCAGCTTCATTTTAAGGGTCTGTCTGTGCGTGTCTGTGTTTGTCTGTGTGTGGGTGTGTGCATGCATGTTTGTTCTTCTTCCTCTTGAGGAATTTGAACATGAATATCTTTCACAGTTTTAATTAGAGACCAAATGCAGCCTAATTAAGTAGTGAAGGTGGGACCACGTGTTGGTGTTTCGGCTCAGGAGTACTCAGGGTCAATTGACACTACTCCTTTAACAAACATGAGCCATTTTTACACAGATGCTAAGCCAAATAAAGGTAGCATGATACTGCCTACAGCATGTGATTTTAGATACCATGACCTTGTTGTGGAATTGAAGGCACAACAGTTTATACATCAATACTACCATTGTAATATTATCATGCCTTACCTGCTAATCTTTTCTACAATCAACGATTGTCACGCTCAAAGCTCAAAGTCAGAACAATAACGATACAAAACAGAAAGGGATAATAATGATGGAGCTGCACCAATATGGAACGCCAGGACTGCCATAATGAATTAATTAAATACACCATTAAATAATTAATTAAATGTGGCAATAATTAATTAAAATTGGAATTAATTAATTAAATAAATAGTTATGACACATGTAATTAATTAATTATTGACACATTTAATTAATTATTTATGTATTTCACATTTTAATTAATTATTGACACATTTAATTAATTAATTAATTATTGACACATTTAATTAATTATTTATGTATTTCACATTTTAATTAATTATTGACACATTTCATTAATTATTGACACATTTAATTAATTATTTAATGATATATTTATTTATTTCATTTTGGCAGTCCTGGCGCCTGGCTCTCATCATGAAATAATTTTATCTGTCAGCCTCACCCATCAAACTCAGGGGGCGGGGTTAACGCTGATCGAGTCAAAACCATTGCTTTGGCCTGGTGGCCATTGTTTCTAGCACACAACAACCGGCATGTGGAAGCTAACAGAACTGAGCTTTGAAAAACCCTGTTTGTGTGTTACCAAATACCGTTTTAATATTTTTTTAGCCGAGAATGTAGTGGTTTAATCTTCATGTGTCTGGTCGGTTTGTCAAGATACAGCCTCTTTGCAAAAGTGTTTCGATGATTTCGGAGATGTCTGCCCAGTCTCACGGCAAAGCGTGGGATAGACCCGCTCGCCTCGCAAGCAATCCCACCGACAAAGCGCAGGCCCCGGTACACAGCTGTAGTAACCCCCGCTGACTTCTTTTACTGAGGTTATATTTATCGATGTTTTATTTCCTGATGTTCTTATGTGTCCTACGTGTTTCAGTCGCCAATTCTGAATTATAACTAACATTAAAAACATGTTTAAGGAGGAGAGAGAGCAAATAAATCTGTTTAACATCTGATCTTTGGGTTTTTGTTCAGTAATCAGCGTGACCTGTGTATAAACACATAAAAGAGATAACGTTGGTGTTTCCGTCATGTAGTAACTGCTGGCTTTAACTGTACAAAGGTTGTTCGACACTATGAAACACATACAGACTTCATGATGTTCGGCTAATATTTTTATTGTGAATATTAATCATGCTGACCTCGCTCTGTACACCACGCAGCGAGGTCAGCATATCCACAATATCCTCAGCTCCATGAGTTAACACAAAGTTTCCCAGCTGACTATCTAACTGCCAACTATTCCAGAGACGTGAAAATATACAGCATAAAGAAAAGTGTAAGAGACTCAGCAGCAGATTAGAATAACAGTTATACATTTAATAAATCACCAAATGAATCCAAGAAACGAGCAAACCTGTTCCGACAATTTGAGTTTGTATTCCCTCAGCTGCAGACTCGCTGCTGTTTAAATGTTTGAAAAGGAAGATTAGATATAAACAAACGTCAAACATAGACTCAGTCTGCCTTCACATTTGATATGAGGCCAGCACGTATAGTGGCCTCAGCAGGCTATTACTGAAATACACGTGCTATATCATAAACTATGATATAAACAGGGAGGTCCTATTAACATGTTTAGTTTTAAAGGACACCTTCCTGCCTTTAGTCTCCTTCATGAGCAGTATTAGTTTTCTTCTAACATCCAGAAGTCTGCACAATGTGTTTCATAGTTTGTAACAAGCCTTTGACAGGTAAATCAGAATCAGAATCAGAATCAGAATACTTTATTGATCCCTGGGGGAAATTATGACCGAAAAAGCAAAAAAAAGAAAAAAAAAAGAGAGAGAGAGAGTGTTGACATAAGAAGAGAAAATTCTCTCAATTATGGAGACAGACAAATGGTTCATTTATGTTTGATGTGTGTTTATTCCTCCCTAAATATCGTCGGTGAAGTTCGCCATGCATGTCAGATTTTCCTGCGCATTTTTATACCTCTGCCAACAGAGAGAGAAAAAAAAATCACATTCTAACAGACAGCTGGTGCTTAGAATACAGTTGAATAACTATTAAAAAACAGATGATATTTAGATGATAGTTCAGTCTAACACATGTGCCAGTGAACCATTAAACGTCTGTGAAACTATGCAGTTATGAAACGTAACTTTAACCTCAGCCAAACCGATTTGCTCAGTTGTAAATAAAACAGCGAAGTAAACGTGACCCGACAGACAGAACCTGAGTGAATGAAGTCCAGCGTTTAACCACTGAGAGCTAAAACTCAGCTGAGGTTTGAAAGCTGTGTGCCGGTGATTGGACATCAGCCGCTGATAAAGCTGTTCGCCTATAAAGTGCTCTGTAAGGAAACGAGCTCCAGCAGCTCTGCGCTCGGGGAAAACACTATATTTACTTATCTTGTGCAGAAAAATGCGCTGACATTGCGTTATATCGAGCACCGGCTGCCCAGTTAAACTGTGACTATCACCAGGTAACTAGGCGTGTTTCTTGAATTAGCAGCAGGTGTTAAACAGCTGACAGATGAGGAGGAGGATGCATGCAGGTAAACTGAGGGTCTGTTGAGCTGATCGCTGGTTTCGTGAGAAAAATGTCAGCTCGTTCTTTATGTTACAGAAGCACAGAGACACAAGACCAGGCGGAAAGAGACGATCGTTCGGTGAAAATGAGAATCTGCGAATGCAACATGTGGAACACGGAGAGTGGAATATGTAAACAAACCGGTTAACGTAACCCCCTCGGTGCACTCTGCATGCTAACTGTTAGCAGAGCTAGTGAAATCTCTGAAAACATCTGAGCACTTTTGCAAACATGTTCTATGTTGACAACCTGACCAGACCAGGGGCCCGTTCTTCGTACCTCGCTAAGTAGGTTAGCCGGATTAGATTGTTGACGATTTCGCGTGATCCTGGATCAGTCGGTTCCCCGAAGCTCATCCGGGACTTGCTGTCATAGCAACAGAGCCGTAAGCGTAAACCTGCTCGGGAGCAGGTTTACTTTATGTAAACAGGATTAGATCGCGGCCACGCAGGTATGTCCGCGTCATCATACGAAAGCAACAGCGATATTCCACCACTGTTTCACCATAAATAAATAACATCAATGTAACTAAAGACAATGCAGCACCTGATCCATTTATTGATTTCACACAGGTCATTTCCTAAAAAAGGGAAATGTACTATTAACATTCTATTACATGTATGTGATTATTACAGATTTAATTCATATTTCAGAGTAGCAATTGTAAATTACTTCGTGTAATCAAGATGAGAGACCACGGCTATAAAAGCGAAGGTGGATTTGGGAAGCCTGTCGCAGCCATGTCCTGTCCGTATACGCGAGCCACCCATTGCGGAAGGTGCAAGATTGATAAGGAGAGTCCTCAGAATTCAGCGTATATTGCGGGATAGACAGGATCCTTTAGCTCAGCGCGACAGTGTGCTCATAGAGAGATATCGATTTTCCCGTGAGGGTATTATTCACTTAACCAACTTGTTGACGAGGGGGTGCAGGACCACCACCTGTCTTTTTTTCCTCTGCCCTTTTCTTGGTTGCTGTTATAAACAAACAGATTATTCCAGGGTCTCTTTCCAAGAGACTAAAAGCAATATAAGTGATAAATATTACCATTCTGTAGGATATTCTTATATTTCACTTTTACCTGTTCCCATGTTCTAGTGGGTCCTGTCGTGGCTCTAATGTGAAAGAGGATAAAATATAACATATTATAATATAATGTAATATAATATTGGATAATATAGTGTAATATAATAAATCTACCCTACCGCCTACTGGTGTTGGCCAGAGGGGCCGATGGCGCGATATGGCAGCCTGGCTTCTGTCAGTCTGCCCCAGGGCAGCTGTGGCTACAACTGTAGCTGCCTCCACCAGTGTGTGAATGTGAGAGTGACTGAATAGTGGCATTGTAAAGCGCTTTGGGTGCCTTGAAAAGCGCTATATCAATCCACTCCATTATTATTGTTATTATTAAATTACTTACGAGTTTAATTTGTCAGCAACTTTCTGCCAGCCCTCGCTCCTTGCTTTTGCAGCCTTTGCAGTGTTCCCTTGCGTTCTGATTAAACTCTGAAACTCCTGAAATCCCTCACTCAAGAGTTCTTGCTCTGCTGCCGAAAAATACCGAGCCGAGCGCGCTCCGTCGACATTTTCGCCGACCAATCAGAGGGTTGCCGATCAATGTTTCTACTATCGATGCGTGGCCCCTTTTACGACACCCAGTGATGTCACATTACTGCGTCCAGCTGTACTAATCGTCAACAGCAGGTGTGTTCGGGGAACCGGATTAGCGAGCTCACGGTTAGCGCGATGATTTGATCTTGGATGTGTCATTTGATCTTGGATGTAGTAAGCGACGTACGAAGAACGGGCCCCAGCTTGTGATTTGATCTGCATTCTGGGATAACTGGCTGCCCCAAGTCTACACAAGCAATCGATTTTCTAGGATCGACCTGTTTTGACTTACTTTGCACGGCAACCAATCAAATGTTAGAGAAGCTGCATGGGCAGCGTTAACCCCGCCCCCTGAGTTTGATGGGTGAGGCTGACAGATAAAATTATTTCATGACGAGAGCCAGGCGTCAGGACTGCCAAAATGAAATAAATAAATATATCATTAAATAATTAATTAAATGTGTCAATAATTAATTAATTACATGTGTCAATAATTAATTAAAATGTGAAATACATAAATAATTAATTAAATGTGTCAATAATTAATTAATTACATGTGTCATAACTATTTATTTAATTAATTAATTCCAATTTTAATTAATTATTGCCACATTTAATTAATTATTTAATGGTGTATTTAATTAATTCATTATGGCAGTCCTGGCGTTCCATACACCAACACCTTCAAATGTCTGTGTAAAAAGGCTTAATGTGGTGAACAGGACAATCAATAGTTGTCCCTCATGGCACTCTGCTAGACAGTTGTGCAGCTTTTCACATGTACCAAAAACCCAAAGCAAAACACCCCTGACCCCAATTAGAGAAAACATCAATCTCATTTGAAGAAAACCAACTACTACAACTGTTTACATGTAAACACAATGAATGATCAGCGGCCTTTCAGACTACTCACTGTGTTACTTGTTGTTGTTCCGACGTTGAGGTTTTTGAAGAGCTGTGGGGAGCCTCCATACTGTCCAGCTATCTGTTTCCTAACCTCTGCTGCCACAGTCCTGCAAACAGAGTAACAGGTAGAGAGGACAAGAAATAAGTCAGCTTATGCAAAAAGTCTCTCTAGACATCCATTAAGTGGATATTGCAGGCTTATTAGTATTTAGAATCATATTAAGACCATCCCAGTATATTTCTCACAGTATGGACGAATGACGGCCATGAATGACGGATCCCAGTACTGGTGTGATTAAAACAGAACAACAGAACAAACCAGTGATGGAAATGTGTCTGTGTAAAGCTGCATACACACTGCAAGCAATTCACAGCAACGTGACAGCCAGAGATTACAGAAAGCGAATGATATTTGGTAACTTCAAGCAACTATGGGCAAAATAACTGCTAGCAGCATGAAGTGGGCAAGACCTGTGATAAACTTTCAGGCAAGCAACTGAAGAGACTCCTAATGAAAGTGAAAAATACCACTGATTGACATATGACCTGCTACTAAAATCATTAGAAGGTCAGCTGGGCAACCGAACCCTGCAATGTCCACAAGCAACCAGACGGCAATTTCAAAGTGATGTGCCACAAGCGAATAGCTTCAACTATGTATACAGCTTAAGAATAAAAAAAACATCCAAGGACAGTGATGTAACTACAAAGCATGAATATTTTCATATTCTCCAACATATGAAATGGATTATTGTAGATTTAGTGGAATAACCCATAAATTTAACCCACCAATTTAACCCATCTTGGCAAAATAATGCCAAGATGAATGACAGAAGCTACATTTGAACTCGTGTGCAAGCTCTGATTCATCCAAAACTGTGAACAACAGTGGTTGCACTGGGAAAATACAGCGCTACAACCACAGAAGTATTATAAGTAGTAATCTCAAATATGACACTATGTGGTGAATGTATTTATATCCTTTCAGAGGTTTTTGCTGGGACTGTCCCAGAAACAACAACAAAGGTTTATTGTACAGTGAGACCTTTCCAGTAATGTATGGTATGTGACTGTCCCTGGTACAGTCAGTGTTCTACATTAAAAAAAAATGTCCCACGCGGTCGAAGTGCAATAAAGAGGGTTGGATCTATCACAAAATATCATTTCCCCTATACAACATTAGGTAATAAGATTGCATTATCTTTTTCTCAATTTCATAATGCAATTCTAGCACCAGTCGTATTTATGTGGAAAACATACTTCGCTCTGCCTCCAGTATATAAAAATTTACACTAACAACACTGGTACCACTATATCAGCTATGTAACACAAGATTAACTATAGTATCCAGTATGATATTTGTCTCAGTCAATGATATGGAGTACTGACAAAAGTCAAAGTTTGGTGAATTAAAAAAAACCCAAAAAACTGCATGATTGCAAAAATGGCATATTTATTTACTTTAAATTCCTTGAGAAGCTAAAAATGTAGGATTTTTTATTGAATCATTTGGGTTATCTCATAACATACAAAGATTTTTTTTAAAAGGCATGCTGAAGGATTTTGGCTATGTCCAACTAACTACCTAAATGCAGTTGCTACTTCAAGCAACTCACTGGGATATGTAAAACTAACAAACACAGAGGATCACATTTTTTTGTATTTTAACTCTCCTTCTGTCTCTGCTGAGCTTCACTGTGTTAGCTCAGACAGCATCGTGTATTACACCAATACACAGCAGAAAAAAAATAATTTAAAAAAAAATCCCTGGACCCCAGTGGTCAGCACAAAGCTCTCAGTCTTCAATTGTGGCTGTAGCCACGCACATTCGAAGGTCCTTTAAATCACAGCAACCACCAAAACCACTTAAAGATTTTTGCCTTGAACAGAAAAACAATGCAGCAAGAGGCCCAAAGCGACACAAACAAATTAATGCCAAGGAAAAAAGCTACAAACTAAAGGGCCAAGGTTATGTTACACTGCTAATGCAGAGTGTTATGATGTTTTTTTGTAATATTTTTCCTCATAAGCAACAAACTCTCTAATGTGTCTGTTTCTCTCCACTCTCATTCTAAAGGTTGTATCATAACGACTAGCTTGAAGGTGACTTTAGACTCTGGCCCATAATTACAGCAATTGTGAGTACAGATCACTTGTGATTGAGTCTGTGAGATCATTACAAAAGTCACATCCCTTTCCAATTTTCTAAATCGGCTAAGATCATCTCCACTCCTGTAATGCATGAGCATCAGACAAGACTACAAACAAAATGTCACAGTTATCATTTTAAGCAGGAAAACAAAACAAAAGCAGCATGATCCAACTTTCCAGCTTAAGATGAACAAGATTATGTTCTGTGGGAGAGATCAGGAGGTCTCTGCAGAGCCGTGCTGTCACAGCTGGGGAAAAAGCACAAGGCTGCACTGACAAACACATTCCACACTGCTCCCCGAGCCCTCCTGCCAGACCTTTACTTAGCACTGGTCACTGCACAGAGGAATAACTTGATTAAGCAAACAGGATATCTGACAAAGATGGTAAAAACAACAACTTCTCTTCCCAGGCGCAAAATAGAAAGTGGAAGCAAAAGAAGAATCATAGCTTAACAATCCTGAGGCAGGACTGTGCCTTCTGAGTAGGAGGAAATTTGACTTAAAATATGTGATAGCGGGCACCGGTTTAGGTCGCTGGGATGAGCAGGCAACCGTATGCCCGTGGCTGAGAGTGGCAAGCCTCGATTCGAATCCGACCCACAGCTCTTTGCCGCCTGTCTTCCCCTCTCTCTCTACCTCTGCTTTCCTGTCACTCTTCACTGTACCCTTTCAAAAGGCCAAAAAATATGTGATAATAGCTTTCATTAAAAAGAAAGAGTGTAGCTAAACAAGTTCAGCAGAGAACTCTTGTCCTTTGTTACGTGAATAATTTTAGCATGTTAAAAAGCATTCCAACAGGCTGTGAGAAGATTAACAGGGAACCATTTCAACTTTTATTGAGGCCTGTTATGCCCATAATACAGATATAATATCACAACTGCAATATAAAGCAGCCAAATTCAATAACAAATCTACTTTGTCTACTTAAACTGAGCCAGAAAAATGTCATTAAATGCCACAGGTTTCTTAATGAGGGCCGCGACTTATATTACTCTGCATGCTCATGTGCATGCCATCCAAAAGGCATCTCAGAATCATCCTGTCAGTAATTTAATAATAATGTGAAGTCCCAATAATACGATGGAAAGTTAATATATGGTAGATTCATATTCTTTCAGTCGGGACATAAACAACTTCTACGGGAAAATGTCAAGATGATAGTGAACTTACTACAGTTCAATAATGAAAACACATTTGCTTCAAATAGATTATCGATTTTAAAATAGACAACACTCAGGAGCATGTCTGTGGTCTTATGTAATCATCTTTCCCTTCACTGTGGATCACAGTGAAACGCTCTCCAGAGAGATGTAAATTCTTATCTCATCTAACAGCACCACATAGAGAACAGGTCAACCAGCAGGCACGCATGCATATACTTGCTCAACAATTTTTAAAACGCCTTCATTGTTCGGACATTAATTGATCAGCAATAACAGTGATTAAATACGTCTATGTTGATCTGTACTGTACAGCTATCTGAACACTGACTGGGAAGATGGCATTTGACAGCTTGCACAAAGCCCTTTGTTAAAGAGATTACTTTGATCTGTCTGAGGGGCGGGGAAGAGATTATAATATCAGTATTTGATATCAGCGGAGGGAGGCTTTTGTTCCAAGTAATAAATGTGCAATCTCGTTTCAGTTAGGTAAATCTTTAAACATAACAAAGTTCAGGCACATCTCTCCCAGTGCCAGTAGTACCTAGCTGCCCATCGTTAGCTACTGTAAGCGAGATAGCTACTTGTCCAAAATTAACGGTTATCAATTTACAGTAGCTACGTTCATTTCGGTAATTATAATTATTGAAAGTCTGTTTCCTCTCCACCCCGGAGACATACATAAATATGATATCACCCCTTTGTTAGTATTCACTGGTAAAGGACAGTAGCAGCTAGCAGTGTCGCTGTCTGTCTGGGTGGGTCTGAGCATCTTTGCAGTCACAGCTAACAAGCGGCTAGCTCAGAGCAGCAAGGCTGCGCTGGCGGCTGGGCCTCCTTCATAGGGTTCCCTCAGCATTGGTCTGAGGGCGACCTACATGGAAGTCCTCGGTGGGCATTTTGCGAGCACGTTGCGGTATGTTAAGTCTTTACCTGCTAATTTTTTGGGCGAAGGCGCGGCGTTCAGCCATGGCAGTGGCCGCTGATGTGCTTAAGCAAATTCCCAGGCAGGCAGGCAGCAGGCAGACTCCGTTTTCCACTCAATACGACCACAGGGAAAAACGGGAAAACAGGAGAATGGATCATTACCGTAATGAACGTAACGCTGTGCCACAGAACACACCCAATGAAAAGTACTTGCGCATTCTCATTTCAAAAAGAACTCGGGTGGGTTAAGGAAGAAGGATTACGGATAAAATACTATTAATGAATAGCGAACATGAACATCTTTCAAAACTAAAGACACTTGAGAATTATCGGGAAAAGCAGTTATCACGAAATTATAGTAAAACCAGGTGCAGGACCTATAAGAAGCTGAAATATGTAAATTTTGCATGATTATACATGTCAAATATTTTTACTTGCATTTTTTGTCTTCACGGGTAAAGCAGCAGTATTTGTTAATGGATAATAATAATTTATAAATTAAGTTGTAAGTTAAAATATTTGTTTCTCAATATATATTGGAGTAGAAATAAGTAGAAGTAAAATATTGATGTATAGTGCTTCACATTTGTACTAAACTTCAACATTTGATACTTGAGTAAAAGTTACTTTGTATGCCGATTTGTATGCATGAGTTAAACAAAGGAGTATTTTTTAAAAAGGACTGGAAGTTTGCTGGAAGTTTGTGCGACATAACTGAGAATAAAATATATATATGAAAAAAGAACTACTTCATTGTCGTCCTTAACAACCTTAAACAATAATCATAATACCGTAGAAATGAAAACAAATAGCATAAAGACTTTGTCAATTGTAGATAATGCAAATGAAACACATTCAAAAGAAAAGAGACTACATTTTATCATCTTTTTCTTTTATACGGATTACTTTAGAAGCCACTGAGTAATGTTGTCTTCAGGTTTTGTGAAATAATAGAATAAAGTTTTTGTTTTTTAAAAATGACAATTTCAATAAAGTTTTTATTTCCTGAAAATCGGTTTACAGTAAATGTTTAAATAGACTGCAGTACGCTGTAGTAAAATCAAACACGCAAATTTAGAGAACCATTTGTCAACATTATTAAAATAATTAAGTCGCAACCGTCTTAACACTGTTAAGACTTAACAAGTGTCAACAGTAATAGGAGTTAAACTAAATAGTCGAATTTCTGTAAGAGAAAGAGAAAAATGAATATTATCAGGATAACTGTATAACATTGATAGGTTAAGTCTCTACTGTATATTACTGTAACGGTACACTAGATCCATAAAAAATAAAGGACTGAATGAATAAATAAATACGATGAAAATGAACATCAGCCGTTGTTGCGATGTGATTAAAATATTTTTTTATACCACGCCCTGCCCATTTGTACGACAGAGAGCGCTTGTTCTTATTAAAAGAACTACCCAAACAAAGCAGAGTGGAGTTAAAGGCAGTTAATAATGGGAAACCGCTTTTAACGCCTCCCTGTCGGGTTGTCTGGATTTCTTTTTCAGGCTAACCCTCGCGGTTCCCAGCGGAAGCACCGCGAGATCACCTGACTTCACTGTTTCTACTTCCTCAAAATGTAAATATTGGCGTTCGTGTTTGGAGTGTGAGTTCATATCGCAACTACTGGACGACAAACTGTGTTTTAAATGATCTTTTTGACATGTTTCAACACGGAGCTGCAACGCGTCTGTGAGGGAAACACGAACGGATGGAGGAAACTAAAATGAAGCGATGTTCTCACTGCAAGCTTTAATGTCATGTCATTTTTGTACCTCGAAGTCATAGTTAGTTAACACTGTGTGTCCGTCACGTAAAATGGTTGTAGGCTGAATGGGAATGGGTTTCCTCCCTCACTGTTTCAAATGGAGAATAAAGGGAGCGACGAGGTGGAAAAATTGAAGACAAAGTTCTTGTCCGTGTGGCACAATGTGAAGTACAGTAAGTAATTGGCTGCAGGCTTACACACACACACACACACACACACACACCAATGTTTAGCCCTGAGTGCCTGCTTTGTTTTCAATGCACGCGTCACTGATGTGTTGCTTTGACTTGTCCATGTTCTGTACAACAGAACACGCACTCACACAGTCTTATGCTGCTTAGTCACTCCTTAAAATAGTTCTTCATCAAACTTTTCCACATTGTATTGTATGTTTTCCCTCTACTGGCCTACTTTTGTCCAATGGCGAACGCTCTTCGTCTTATTAACAAGAAGTCAGGAGTCACGGAACTGACCCAGTACACTTACTGATTAGTTTCCTAGGATAGGTGTGTCAGTTAAATCTCGCCATCGATGAAGCTGTGACATATTGTCTGTTTACTCTGTCTTAGGTTGGGCTCTCAAACCAAAGACGTCATTCAGTAGAAATTCTCCCGTGCTGCTTCTGGGAAAATGTTACCATTTTAAGGCTGAAGGTATGCATGAACACATGCAGGTACATTAATAAATGGACACTTTTATGCTGATTGAATTCCCTGTAATAAAAAGTCACATACAATACTGGTTCCCCAAAAGATGGGAAACTGTGTGAGAAACAAAAACAAAAAACAGAATCACACATCATTATACCCCACACAATTATAGGCTCACTTTTAATTATTTTATGTACACTTGACCCAGCACCCAACTTTATTGAAAAAAATTGTATACAGTATATATGTACGTACAGTATGTAACAAATAACTTAAGCACCATTATTAACTTGTGTAATTTTTACAAATCAACATCTAAGTAGATATTGTTTAGATCATTCTCATATCTGTGGTTAGTGAAATAGCAGGATTGTGTCTTTGATCCATCCATTGAATTTGTAGATAAATTGCGCTAAGCAGTTACGCCAATTAGTATGAGCCACAAGTAAGAAATGGCAATAAGAAAGTTAAAATGATCATTTTATTATAATTGACACAATTAAAAAGTAACTGCAAATCCCTTTTTATCTTTTTTTAGCCACAGATGAAGAGAGTCCTACTGAAGCCTCTGTTGAGGACCTTGTTATGGGGGATGTGGATGCTTTCCGGAGGGATTTTGCATCCCGTGTCTGGCTCACCTACAGGGAAGAGTTTTCCCCTCTGCCAGGCAGCACGCTGACCTCTGACTGTGGCTGGGGCTGCATGCTGAGGGCTGGTCAGATGATGCTGGCTCAAGGACTTATGTTGCACTTCTTGGGAAGAGGTGAGGAAAATGATGGTACTGCAGCTGTGCTACAGTATAACCCCTTACAACAAGATCTATGAAAAATAAAAATCATATATCATTCTAAGTTTAAATATTCAAATTAGTTCATTGTCCAAATGTCTTTGGTCCCAAGCGGCACAGTGTTGCAGTGGTTAGCGCACCTGCCTTTGAATCCATTGGCTATGTGGGGCTTTTCTGTGTGGAGCATGTTCTCCCTGTCCATGTGTGGGTTCCTCCCACAGTACAAAGACAGGCATGTTAGGATAATTGGTGATTCTAAATTGACTGTAGGTGTGAATGTGTTATCCATGAGATAGGCTTGTGACCTTGTGCACCATGTACCTGATGTCTCACCCGATGACAGCCCTGGCAGTTTAGGTGTACTAGTCTGGTGTTTTCACCTGTTTGTGTTTCAGACAAACTCTATTCTCCTAAGATCTCTGCAGTGTAAACTGCTGAGTGTTTCTCTTTGTTTTCCAAAGACATCAACTGTGAGATAACATCTTTTGTCACTTTAATTAAGCTTAAATTTATTTTTTGTTTAATGCTTATTTTTGAAAAACTCGTTTGAAGTTTGAAGAGTTTCCTTAATTTGTAAGTTTTTAGTTGGTCCAAGGCATCCAAATGAGCGAACTCTTAATATCTTTGTAAGATCCATTGTCTCTCAACAGCTCTAGTCTACATAATGAATGACTGCCGGTTTAAAGCAGTCATTTAGAAAACAATATTTAAAACTTGTTCTTCTGTCAAATCTAAAATATGTCACTAATGAAATATTTCTCTATAAAATGACTAATGGCCACTTTAGGATATTTATTGATCAATTTTCGCTTTGATTCACTTTGAATCAAGGTCATTTAGTTAATGCCTTAGACTCTATTCTGGTCCATTTTATGGACTGGGCCACTCCCATTCTCCCCGCCTTCAGCTCCCTCCCTGTTTGTAAGGCTGAGGCACAGTTAAAATGAAATACTGGGACACTCAAACTTGTAATTGAACAGAATGACACCTATTCCTTTACAGAAGCACACATGGTTCAGAGTCTTTAGGGCAAAAACCTTTAATTTCAAGGTCTGAATGACTTTTTGTTCTTAATGTTCTAAATGGAAGTTTGATATGTTGAATGATCAGGTTCAAAGATCCTCATAAAGAGTTGGTCAAAGGAGTTGACTCTATTATTTTCTACTTCTCATATCAGGCTTTAAAAACCTACAGCCTGTCCTTGCACTGCAAGTACTGTGTCGTGTATGAATTCTCTAACTATTTTCTGTCCTGCTAGAATGGTGCAGATTACTTATGTAACACCTTTGAAGTAACATTTTGTAGTTTATTTTACCCTGCTTTTGAGAGATTGCAGAGAAACCCCAGTAGGGGTTGGAAAAGTAAGCAATCTCTTGAATTTAGTAGCTTTTAGAGCTTCTCTTATCAGCAACTGGCACCATTAGACGTTCGCTGTAGCTGCTTGCGAAAAAATTGTCTCCGTTAAACTCTTTGTGTGGTTTGGGTCATTGCCATGTAGCATAGTCTCCTGGAAAATCCTTGATACAGTTTTGCTGTCATTGTTCTCTCAATGGCTGCAAGGCGTCAAGGTTCTGAGGCAGCAATAAAGCCCCAAGCCACAAAGGTCCCTCCACTTTGCTGAGATTTTGGTAAATGCTGAAAAATTTCTATCAGTCTACAGAACTTGGAATTTAAATATTCTGAGATTTTTTTTCCAAACAAACTTAAGTAGCATTTGTGTTCACAGAGGAAATGTTAATTGTTGCTCACATGTTATATTTGTCCAAAGACTGGACTTGGTCAGAAGCACTGACACTCCAGCCTTTAGACACAGAGACGTGGACTACAACTGCAGCCAAACGTCTGGTGGCCTCTCTGGAGGCTTCCCTGCAAGGTGCTCCTGGACCCTCTGTACGTAACTCATCACCACAGGCCCAAGCACTTTCCCTTGGATCTGCAGAGGAGGCAGATGCACATTTAAAGGAAATGTACCACCGCACTCTGGTGTCTTGGTTTGGAGATAGCCCTTCGACTCCACTGGGCCTCCACAGACTCGTCCGCTTAGGCCTGACAATGGGAAAACAGGCCGGGGACTGGTACGGACCAGCTGTGGTGGCACACATCCTCAAGTAGGTTTAACGTTTTGGCCTGAACTTACAATTGTTTCCATTTGATTTGATTGATTTAATCATGACTATGTGATGGTTTAGTTTTGTTTAGGACAAAAATAACAGGGTTTTGTTACTGATTGAAGTTTATATTAGTTGCCATGTTAGCCTTTTTTTTTTTATATATATATCTACGATTTAAAACATGTAACAGGAAAGAAAATGTACAAATGCATCTTTGTCTTGACATAAAAAAATTTTTTCATAAAATAAAAGTAATTCAACAAAATAAACATTTTCTTGAGGTCAGTAAATCATTTTAGCCCGAGGAGGGAGACTACACCAAAACATTTGTACTGCTGAAAAATAAAAAAACAAAAATAATAACCTGCTTAATGTATGTTTAATTGTGCATATGTAAATTGCCTGTATTAAAATCATTATACCCATTATACCCATTATAAAGCCTCCGCATAGCTGTTCCACAAAATTCATTTGTGCCAATGAATCATCATCTAATGCAACCATGTTTACATTAAATGATGGAGACTTAATTTTTTATTAATCATCATGAAATAATTATAATGTATACAATCTAGTGACCATATGTGTTTATCAACAACTGTGTAATTATCTGGAAATATCTTCTTATATTTTAACTTGTTTAAAACACCCATCTCTTGCTATTTAACTTTGCAATGTGATGATGAACAAAGCCTCGATGTCGGGTTAGCATAACCTCCAGATACAAACTTCCATTTCTCATCCATTTCCTCTCTGCTTCTTCTTCTTCTTGTCTTCCTTCTCTTTCTCTTAGGAAAGCTGTCGAGGAAGCGATGGACCCTGGTTTGGCGTGTATAACTGCCTATGTCTCCCAAGACTGCACAGGTATGAAAGATGAGCCTGCTGTTGATAAAACAGGAGACTGGGCACAGCGCCCAGGCGGACCTTGCGTTTTCCGCCATCTTTTTGCTGCCGTGAGATCGGAGCTGCGTAAAGCAGTGACAGTAGTCTCGCTGTGTCTATTACCCAACAAACACATCCATTCCAAAACTATAACCTCCTACTCCGGGCTCTTCTTAACCTCAATAACTTGAGAGCTGATTCTAAAGTCAAAGACAGACAGTTATTGGTGATGTATTTATCTAAATGCAAACTTTGACTGTTTCCTGCTTTTCATACTATGAGAATTTGTGTATCCTCTCTTGTTTCATATGGACAGAAAGTGAAATCCAGGAACATTACCTTGAGCATTTTTAACTTTGCCATTTTAAAAAATATTTTCTTGAGAATGAGATATTAAACAATCAGTTTATTCCACAGATAAAACAGCTCTTTAAATTCACAGTCTCGTTAATAGAGTAGATTTTTTTTCTGGTTCATAGTTTGAGTAATTAAAAAAATAATTATTGCTACTATTTTTAGTTATTATTAAGTAAAAAAGGGATTTAAAAAATTACCATAGCACACACTAGCATGCACCAGACTTAATAAGTGCCACATGCTAACTAGCACAATTAGCAGATTAGCATTATATATATATATATATATATATATATATATATACACACACACATACATACACACACACAAGTGAAAGTCATGTGATAAAGAAAGCACAACCATTTTTACTTCTAAGATTGTATGTGTCATGACATAAAAATTACCTGATCCTTTGAAGATCTTAAAATTCCTTAAGCATAGTCTCAAATGAACACTTGACAAATGAAACCATACCGTGAGACCATAGTATAGAAGTCATCTGTGAAAAAGTGGAGTTATGCATGATGGTCAGACACCTTCTGTTTGGTCTCGTCTGTCAAATGGACAGACGCACCTGAACAAACAAATAGTTTGTTCAGGAGCGACTCCGCAAACCGGAGCCATGCTGCCTCTTTTTAGAAAAAAAAAAAGAGGCTTTCTACCTGACAACCCTTCCAAACCAGTCATACTTGTTCAGTCTTTAACTATACTGTCATGAATTTTAACATTTAACATGCTGCACTGAGGCCTGTAGAGTAGATTTTAAAAAGGCTAAAGAGGTGCTCAGTGTTCTTAACCACAAAATCTGACCAGCCCCTGATAGATAGTAGTTTAGCTACAGTGATGATGTGATCTTTGAGTATCTCTCCCATCATGTAGTTCCCCTGGTTACATGAATGTAAATAAAGTATCTACAACACGTGGACGCTACTTTGAAAGTAATGAGCTCTACTGTGGCAGCAGCAGGGGGCGATATCATAACAAGAGAAGATGGTACACGGTTTACCCTTTAAAAGAAAAAGTTTTGTTTAGTTGTATAGTCAAAGTCATAATCAAATAACAAAATGATCTTTCTAAGGCAGAGACTTCACCATAAGAGAAAAAGCAAAAGCCACCCTCCTTTTTAAATTCAGTATAGTGGCATAACTGTATAAGGTCACCATTCTGTGGCAAAACTGTTTTTGTTTTGGGGTTTGTTTTTTTATTTTTTTTTATTTAAAAAAACAAAAACTTTTTTTTTTTAAATTAAAAAAAGAAAACAGGAATGTGACAAAAAACAATGTTTACCAACTACTTACTGCTGACTGTTCATCCAAATAGATTTTGGTGAAAAACACAGCAGACTGAATGACCTCGATCTGACCTTATGTGTTATTGATCCTTTGTAGTATATAGCGCTGATGTCGTCGATTGCCACAGGGCACCGAGAGCAGAGCGGACCTCTGATGAGACACCAGACGCCCCTACTCTGCCACAGAACGACCATCCAGTGCATGCTTCCACCTTACCGGAGAGCCGAGCTGTAATCATCCTCGTCCCTGTTAGGCTCGGAGGGGAGAAGACAAACCCAGAGTATTTTGACTTTGCAAAGGTGAAAAATGCATCTAGATTTGAGTGGTTAAAAAACAAAAACCCTACAAAACAAATATTAGATTCATATTAATAAGAACGAAGATGTTTGGAGATTAAAGAAAGTCAAAATAACTGGATTTTGCCACTGGGATGGTGGGAAACTTAACCGCGCATCTCCGTTCTGTCCTTCTGTGTCCATTTAGAGCATTTTGAGTCTGGAGTACTGCATAGGCATCATCGGAGGGAAGCCCAAACAGGCCTGCTACTTCGTGGGATTTCAAGGTTAGTAATGGAAACGAGGGAAAGAAGACGCACAGAGAGGTTGGTGCGAATAGCAAATTACTTTGCATAATATACCCTTCTTATGTGAAGAGACAAAGTGAGTTAATGTATTCCTGTTTGCGCGAGGAAAACGGAGAGGAGTGGAGATGGAAGCAAGTGAAGCAGGGCTTACTTTATTCTCTCTGACCCATCAAAACCTTGCCCATTTATCACAAGTAAACCTCCCAAGTTGTGAGCCGTAATTGATTTCCATAGGAGGCATGCATTAAATTTCATCTGAGCCCCAAAGTGAGCCACTCTTCATCACCTTCAGGAGCCAGGAGGAACCTTCAGTTGTACATCTTGGCAGTCAATATTTACGCATTTACATTTTACCAATTTGAAATACAGTGGTGGATGATGTCTAAATGACAAGCAATACATTCTCCCTGCCAAGGCGCACCTCGGCGCGGCATTTATCATATGCAAATGGTCGAATATAATTGTGTGTTTGTAAAAGTAATTCCCCCACACAAAAATTAAATGACAACCTCTTTTTGTGGGTGTAAAGGATGGGCTTGTACAAACGCATCTGATTATGTAGAATTTAATCCACCCCGGTGGATATTAAAAAGCAACAACCTTCTGGGAGGCATATTTGACGCACCACAAGCCTAACAGTAGGCTAAGCGTGGTGACTTTGAGCTGCTCTGCATAGAAATTGGGGGAGAAACGCATTTTTGTAATAATCGGATGTTTTTGAATAACTTGTCTTTTGTTTTGTCCTTGCAGATGACAGCTTGATTTACATGGACCCTCATTACTGTCAGTCTTTTGTGGATGTCAGCACCAGCGATTTCCCTCTTCAGGTAATGTGAAATTACACAGACGAGCTGACTTGGGGGGGGGGGGGGCCCGGTAATGTGAATTTAATAGTTGCTGTTAGTACTTAAGGGTATGAATCTTAAAGCAGCACTCGGTCCAATTACAGAGTCCCCATCTGCTGATTTATTTGCTGCTCGGATAACTGAAGCTGCCACTTAAGAGAAATACGGCAAATACGGGCTCAGCCGCCGTGAGCCTTAATATTTCAGGGCCCGTACGTACAAATCGGCACACAGCACTGTGCCGAAACTTTGTTTTATGCTTTTTGCACGCCGTGGTATACAGTGTGACAAGGTGTTAAATTTCAGATGCTGTGACAGCAGATAAATAGGATTGCATTCATCATGTGACGCAGAATACATCTTATTTGGTGTCGATGCTGTCATGGTGTGTATGTATGCCCCGCAGTCACCTGGCCCTTCAGCTTGATGAATATTTTCATGTATTTTGTCTCTCTTTGTCTAGTCGTATCATTGCCCCTCGCCAAAGAAGATGCCTTTCAGCAAGATGGACCCGAGCTGTACCGTTGGTTTCTACTCCAGAAGTGTTCAAGACTACGAGAGGATCAGTCAGGAGCTGTCTAAGGTGAGACCACAGCAAAGGATACCTTGATAGTTACTGTGACTCTACACAATTCCTCACAATTTCTTTCCTTATTTTACATGCTGTTATTGTTGTTGTAATACTGCTGTATATTCATTGTTTCCTGTCCTGGCAAATATATCCGTCAGGTAACCTGAGTTGGACAGCAGGTGGCACCATTTAGCCATAAATCTGTCTCAATTCTTACTTCTCACACCAGTCGTTTTGTTGTTGTAAACCAAAATCCGTCCTCAAATTTGGAAAAAAAAAACCTTTCTGTTTAAGTGAAATGAATGTGATTTGCATCTTCGAAAAGAAGATCCTAAGCCTTGTTATCTTAAGCCTTTAAAAGCAAAGCCATGAAACACTGCTTTATTGTTCCAGCTGCTGCAGCCATCAGCGAAGGAGAAATACCCCGCATTCACTTTCGTGCAAGGTCATGGCAGAGATTACAACCTGTCGGCAGGCCTGACACCTGAAAAGAGAGAGTGGCCCTTCATCCGTGACCCGCGGAGGACGGTCACCACCGTCGGAGACTTTGTGCTGCTTTGACAGCCCTTTTTTAAAGTCCTCTTCTGATTAATCTAATTTGTTAAAGTCCAGAGCCTCATGTAAGTGATATAAAGGTTTATGGAACTACACGAATACAGTTTATGCATCCCGGACACTTTACTGATGAATTTGTAATTAACTGGTGAGACTTATGTTTGTAGGTAATGTGAACATGTTGAATAATATGCCAGGAAGCCTTGGAACATCTTTTTGTGCTCTACTGAATTCAGTGACCCAACATTTTTTTTGGTGGTGTTTTGAAATGGTATTTTAGCAAAGGGGAGCATTTGGGAGAGCACTGTTCATTTTACACCATTATCATATTTTTGATAGAGATTTTGTGAACTCATCAGATTTCAGAGGACTTGAGATTTTGCACCTTAAATCAGAAGCTTATAATGATCGCCAGGTCAAGTTCACACCTCAGTTTTGTGAATTTAGGACTGAGAATGCCATGTCGAAGTAGTAATTATAAACTAAGATCAGTGTTAGATTATTTTTTAAAAGCATAGGGTTGCAACTAGAGAACTCTTAAGTGTAGGTAGCAGTAGCCTAACAGGTATGGTAAACGTCTTCATTAGTATAAGCTAGGCAGTCTATGAAGATGGGCAGAGCAAGTAATTTTTTCAAACATCTCTGCCAAAAAACAAGAATGAAGAGCATCTCAGCAGCAGACTGCAGAAGCATATGCTTTGAAGGAGTGTTTTAAAAACACTGTTAATATCTTTTTTATAATTAACTTCTTTGTCTTTGCAACATGGTGTGGTGTATTTGCTTGCCTATGTGCATTTTTGCCTGCTTGCATCACAGTGAAAGGGACTAGGATTTGCTAAGGGGTTAACTGTGCCATGTTCTGTAAAGCACAAAGCACTATCTGTTATAAATGTAATGTTAACAATAAGATTCTCTGTAGGATATCACCTCTTTATAGCTAACACGTTTATAACAGCAAATGAATCAAAGAGTTAAAAAAGACTCTTTTAAATCTGATTCAGGGAATTGTAATCTAGAGGCTGCTAAAAGTTTTTTGGGATTGACAATAGAGATTCAAGTCAACACTATAAGCACTGTTATACTACTTTACTCCATTATTTCCACATTTTTGAGAGATATTTTTCATACAAAGAGGGTTTTGTAACATTTCATGCCATGCACCTTGCCATATTTCAGTTTTCTTCATTCTGTTCTCCAGCACTGAGTGAGTAAGAACCAGGTGTGACACAGTTTCATAGTAACTATACATGATGAAGGAAGTATTCCGTCTGTTAAACACATGCTTTGTCTGCTTGGATAAATTGACTTATAAAATTACAATGTTTAACCACTGCCAAGCAAAAAAAAGTTAAATAAACTTGAAATCTTTTTTTCTTTCTTTTGTTTAGTTTGTTTTTTGTTCACTTTAAGAATCCTGAGCCATCCTAGGACAAAAAGGAAAAAAAAAATCAGTGCTACATGCAAACCTCAGTGGTGTGTTGAAATGTATTCAGTTCCTTTCTCTCCCAGTCAAATGTAGTAGATTAAAACTAATCGTACGTGCTAACCATCTCTACAGCCCATTAACCAGGAACCGGAAAAAATGTGACCCAGTGACACTGGCAGCAATTGTGTTCCTCTGCGGAGGAAAAGAAAATATCCTTGTGTGCAAAGCTCTGTTACCATGGATAATCTGTCTGTTGCCCCTTTAGTTTGAGCTATGCCGGACTGTTTTCCTGTACAATACAAATTCTTGTATCATGATGAGGCATGCTTTTTAAGGAGGAAACTGTCCCTTCTGTGTTGGAGACAGGGCAAGGGTTAGGATGGAGGGACAGAAAGAAGAATCCATCTGTTCTCTGCCATGCTGAAGCAATGGCAAAGTGCATAAAGGCATCATTTAGATCCACTGTCTGATCTGTGTGGCAAGTTTCTTTTTTTTTTTTTTAGTGGCTGGGCAACTGACTGTTTGGACAGAGCAGGAACATCAAATATGCAAGAGCAAAAAGATCTTTGTACGGTGAAGAGGAAGGGTTGAATGGGCAGGAGGGATGATGGGACATTTGGGATTTTTTTTTTTTTTCACAGACATGAAAGAGCATTTGTGTCGCAGAGCACAGCGGTCTGAGGGCTGACTGTGTTCTCCAAGTATTTACAGGGGACGTATGAATATTTGATTAATATTCCCCTGAGGCTCAGGGGAAATGCAATAAGCAAGCGGTGGCTTTACAAAGCAAGCTGATCACATACACTGTGCCTTACTGTTTAACACAGCTGTCTAAAGTGTCACTCATATTGCAGATTCCTGAAAATCTAATCTGCAGCCGAGCAAATTCCTCACAAACAGGGGAGTCTATGAGTTATTCCTCTGTTACGCAGATGGATGGATGTGTGTGTCAGGGGGATTGGGGGGTCAACACAAAGACATGGCGACTCCCCATGAAGATTTTATTTTGGTGTGATCGGCAGGAGGAAATGACCTGTGGTGTGAAACTCTTAGGAGGGATTGGTATCATATCTTAAGATCGTGCTTGACTTTAGAGTAAACCCCTGATTAGGTCTCGTCCTACAGTGACCCAAGGGACGAGGAAACCTTTCAGATTTGGCACTCACTCCAACATTAGGATGTGAGAACAGAAAGCTGGATCATGATTGCAAGATGAGCTGTTAAAACAATTTTCATTAAATTCTTGAACCATTTCCTCAAAAGAAAATTAAAGCGAGACTAAATAAACTAGAAGATTGTCTCATGTTCATTGGATGTGATATAGTTTGGCAAAACCGTAAAAGTTAGTAAAATGCTCAACCTGTCCAATTACAAGACGGCCATGTGATCACAGTACTGGGTGGGTGTCGTAAGCAATCTTAAGTCTCTCGCTCGCCATTCTTTTTTTTCCTTCTAACTTCACTTTCCCAGGATGTCCTCCAACCAAAATCAGGCCATGACGAATGACACTGGGAGCGTTCATGGGAATTACATTTAGCAAAGAGGGAAAGACACAGGTGAACCTCTAATATCCACAGTCTGTGTAGCTGTCTGGACATTAATAATGAAAAGTGATGTGTCTGGTGCTTTTCATTCGTAAGTGTGTAAATTTATATGGATGAATCTGTAGTTTACACATGTACGGCTTGTGTGTTAGACATTCTAAATCTTAGGTGTCATACTCCCTCCCTGTCTTAACGCCAGGTGCAGGGGTGCTAGATTTATACCCAGTAGCCCTTGCCCACCCTTGTGGAATGCCATGCATCTTCAAACAGGTACTTCACTTTGAAATCTCATCTCAGCGCGATATCTCAAGGCGGCTAAATATACCCGGCTCCCGCAGCCGTCAGAGCGTAAATACCGCCTGCGCTGCATCAGACCGTATTCAGAGTCACAAGTCTGTCCATTGCAACTGTCCACTTGTCTCCGCCCTTCTCCTCCTTAAACCCTCAACCCCTAATCTATCCTGTTCACAGGAGCTCCTGGAGAAGTGCTGAAGCACTGCATGTCTAACACATCTCTTCTGGGCTGAAGCCAAAGAGATGTCATGGTGCTGTGATTAATCAGCACCAAACAGGGCAGAAGTTTTAAGAGCACTCCACCCCGTGAACATGACCTAACTATATACTAGGTCAAATGTTTGTCACCGTTATTTAATTCTCCCAGTTTGGAATGTTTTTCTTTCATACATAAGAAATTGTATGAAATATTCCAAACTATCTTCCGCTATAATGCATATTCCAGTATAATACTGTTCAAATTACAGAAACTGGTTACCGTGTGGGGTAGAGAGCTTTAGTAATTATGAATACTGATATTTTTTGTATTGGTGAGGCTCTAAAGTGGTTTTAAAAAAGGTTCGTTCTCTATTTTAGTTAGATGTCGCAAATTCGGCAGAAATAGATCGGAAATTGTCAGTGATTAATTATTAAAAACAACATAAACAGCCAGCTTTCACTCAGTGCAAAGAGTGAAAGCATACCTACCAACAGTGCTATTTTCTATATCATTTAAAACTGACTTACAGTAATGAATTAAAGAGAACATCTTTTATGCATGCAAAACAAAAGAAAAAAGTCGTGATATTATTAATATGTAATTTTGCACACATTTTGACTTATTTCAGTGCCAGAAAGTTAATCTTATAAACACTGGGTTATCGATTATTACATGGACCTAAGTAATTATTTGTCAGTCTATTATAAATCCCACTTCCACTTTAAACATGATGGATGGATGGATGGATCTAACAAAAGGACAATAGAAATCACAGTAAATGCAAATATTGCAAATCTTAGGTATGGGTCTTTTAGCAACTATGACATCCGAAGATACTGTAGAGAGGCAAATTTAGCGCTCTCTGTCAGCAGGAGTCCTCTGCTTTGAATCAATCAAATGTAAATCCTTTTGACATAACTCCTTGAAGTGACACCTTTTTAGCACCATAAATTTTCTTTGCGACAAAGTCAGTAGGGAACTTTTGGGGAAAAAAATCTGCTTGCATAAATCTACTACATAAATTCAAACATTTGAAAATAACAAAGCTTGGTGAGGAGCTCACACATTTCTTCTTTTCAAATCTTTAAACTATTAACAAATAAAGTAGAACTTGAGTGAGTGGCACAAAAGATCTACGTAGAAATACTCTCTGTGCTTCTCTGCACCTCCATGGTGTTCATGATGGAGGCAAAGTAACACTATGTACACATGATATTGCAGCAAGCTGCAGTGGCTTTGTATCAGACTGTGCCTGTCTTCCAACAGGGAAGGGTTTCTGTGGCAGAGGCCCAAAGCAAAGCTTCTCACCTAGTGTTGGCTAACCTTGCCCGCCTGTGACAACAAGAAGGGCACTGGAGTTAACATTTAGATAACGGATGTGTGTGCCGCTTTCCATTTCCATTCCTGGTGACAGGGCATCTTAGGAGTACACCAGTTGTGTTTGTGTGTGAGCGGCTGCTCGGGGTGGGAGGAGCGGGGGCGCTCCTGTGTTTCCTGCATCTCAGGGGTGATGTGGGGGAACGCCGAAATTCCTCATTCTGCTCTCCTTTGAGGCATGGCCAGCCCTCTGTCAGCTTTTACTAACCAGATGCATCCGAAACAGGCACCGAGGCTGAAGGGAGGGGATATTGCCTGCTGTGTAGCTGTCGACTTGTTTCTTATTGCATGCTTGTGTCGAGCAGGGTGGCAAGTGTGTTGTGTGTACGAGTGGAATGGGGTGGAGTGGAGTTTAGGAGGTTGTCAGGCTGTCTGTGCGTGTGAAATGTGTGTGGCAGGACATGCTATGAATTTAGGGGAGTGCATAACACACACGCGCGCACACACACACACACACTCCATCTGTCTTAGCTCTACCAGATTTTTGGATTGTAGCTAGCATCTGTCTCTGCTACAGTGTAGCCTTAAAGTTTTGTTCTGTTAGTATTCTCCAACTCCTCTGCTTGATGACATACAGTAGAGTGAATGTGTGTGACTAAGAGTGATGAATCCTGAGAAAAATGGAAAGAAAGCAAAATGAGGGTGTTTTTTTTTAACCTTTTGGGCTTTTTTTTCTTCATTTTTTGTGGGCGAACAGGTCAGTCCACCCCCCACCCCTGTTGCGTGTATGTGTGCGACTCTCCATCCTCCATCCTGTAGATTTGTGTCTTTGTGTGATACTTTGCAATCTCATCTCCATCTAAAACTCCTGCAGGCCCCGTGCACCATTATCACGCAGTTGCAATAAAACCCACAGTAATTAAAGGGGATCTGGCGGTAATTGCCTCAGTGAATCAACTTAATCAGCACCTGTGCTCACAGTCAACCTAATGGTGCAATCTAACCTTTTAATACCCCAGAAATTAGAATTGTAAAAAATTATACACATGATAATCATTCTGTATTTTGAAACTCTTGAGTGGACAATGAGTGGACCATTGTCCAAGGCAAATATTAAAGCTGCAGTCTGCTGAGTGGGCATTTGTGGGTGTGAGTGAGAGTGAGAGAGCGAGAAAGAGAGGAAAGAGTCAGATGCAATAAGTTCAGGGTGGTGACATCACTCAGTGAGTTTCCTAATGTCTTTAGTACCTTTAATACACCTTGGTGAAATTCATTGTGTTTTGCTGCATCTGACTTACAGGCTAATAAAAGGACAAATAAAGTAAAACAGCTGACAACAATGTACACAAGAAGAAAAAGGTAAGACTATATAATACGGCCACTTAGAGTGTAATTTCCTTCTAATTAAATTGAATTTTAGTGTATTTTATTTGAAATTACCATGGAATTATATTTACTTACAAATACCTCAAAGTAGTTTCATTAGAAGAAGGAGGTAAAAAGTTTATACAGGAAACAAACTAACAAACAAAAAATTACTGTTAGTAAATTTAAGTAGTGCTTTTTTTAATTTCAAAAGTTGCATTGCTAATTTTAAATCGTGTGTAATTACCTAGTAATTTGTGGCAAAAGAAACGTATTTTCCTGTCCAACCTTGTATGTACGCTGTAATTTTCGCGGCCATATTATGAAGTGACTTTACCTTGCCTTTTTTACATTTTTATTTTCTTTCACATTGTTATTTAATATTCATTACGTTGATGTGCACGATGGATTTTCTATTATTCAAGCCAACATTTTTTTTAGTACAATGTGTGTCTCATTCCTAGTAAAATACCCAGAAGTCTGGCAACTTTAAGCTACTCCATAACAGCCTGTGCCCCAGGAAGTATACTGGACTAAAGGTGCAAGATGGGAAATTATTGTTAGCTTTTCCACTACATTACTTTCACTACATGAAATTATGAAGTATTTAAAATGACTTATGCACTACTTAAAGGTACTTGCATTTACTTACTTACAATTATTTCTTTGTTTCCTTTAAAAATCTGACTTATACCAACTTATTCTAGTGCACCGACCTTTACGCATTTGTATGTAAATATTATTACATTCTAATGTCATACAAAATACATTGCAAATCCATTTAATTACTGGGGAAGTATGCCCTTAGTCACAGGCTGTGTAATAAAGTGTTAACAAAACGAACGAGCAGGTGATGCAACCTGATATTACTGCAAAGTATACGTGCAGAAATGGCATTACCAGCAGGGGGAGACAATATGTTTAAAGCCACAAAGTAGTAAGCAAAAAAGCGTTTGAAGTACATTCCTTTATCGTCAAAACGATTAAGCTAGGCAGCTAATATGTATATACATGCAAACGAGTTAATAATGTCTGTTTAAACACTTTCCCGTGATTACTTTTATGTTGGTTTGAAATAAAATTCCTCCCTCTGCTGTTACTGCAACTTACTGCCACTTCTGCATGCGCGTGAAATAGACACGGTGAACCAGCACCTGTTGCTCTCTCACCCACATTTGTTTCTGACTGTTTAAATGAAATTAAAGTTTGGTTTATTCATAATTGTCTTCAACGTACTGGTAATAAAATTGAGCTCATTCTTACTGGCATCAAATCTACAGTTTCTCATTATCTACTGATAACTCTGCTAAACCTTTCTCTCAGGTTAAGATTCTGGGCAAAATCCTCAGGAGTACTCTGTCCTTTACGGAACATACATCCAATCGGCCTACCTTCATCTTTGCAATATTAAGCACCTTTGTTCTTAACTTACCTTCATATTACCACCATACTTGTCAATGTTCTTGTCACAACTCACCTGATTAAGCTAATTCTCTTCACAAATTTCTCCATGAACTTCAGTTGGTTCAGAAGCTGCCCAGATCATATCCAGAACCAGATGAACAAATAACACCTGTTCTTAAAAAGCTCCATTGGCTTCCAGTTCACCCAAGCGTTGCCTTCAAGATCCTCCTTCTCACCTTCAAAGGCCTTGGCAACCTTGTTCCGCCAATATGAATCTGATCTTGCAGCCTTTACCTGCTCTGTCCCAAAACTCTGGATGCACTTCCAGCAGATCTCTCATCTCAAGACCGATCTGTTCGGGCTTGCATATCCTTCATGTAACAAGGTTTTAGTCTGTTGTTACCTTGATCAGTTTTTATAGTTCTGTGATTTGTCTATGTTTATATATTGCTGTGCTGATGTAAGGTAACCCTGAGGGTTTTGAGAGGTGGCTATAAATAAAAATAATTATTATTTTAATTTCACTTTAAGTGTTGTGCATGTTAGCTTACTGAAAAGGCTTAGCAGGACAAAGAACTGAGCTAATATCAATTAAACCTGTGCTTTACTCACTGCGATGTGTCTAATTATTTCATTACAAAGGTCTACGGTCAAACCCTTCAGTGTCTTACAAAAACAGCTCAAAAAAGTTAATGTGTTCACAGCAGCCACTGAATCATTTTCAGTGGCTGCTGTGGCTTGCAATCAGCAGCAAAGCAAAATTTCACAGGACAAATTTTACAGTGTACTATCAATAAAAGTGACACAATGATGTAGAGAAAAAACAAATAGATGGTGACCAGAATTTTTTTTTCCAAGTTGCAGAAACGGGCTTCTCTTGGACATTTTCTGGTAAACATCACTAATAAATGGTCCAGAAAGCACAGTACAGCCACCATGCATCTGTAATTAATAAAATTACAGATGCATTGTGGAACTTTTTGAAATATGACTGAGCAGATGAAAGCAGATAAATGTAAAAGTTATTCTATGCACCACAGTCTTAAAAATAAAAAAAAATCCTGACCTAAATATAGTCTCGAGCATATGATGTGTGCAGAGCAGGTGTGCATAAAGCCACGAGAGAGTCAGCGATTTAAAAAGAATACACACACACAGATCGTCTCTTTTTAAGTGTTTAGAAGTTTATGTGAGCTTTTGTTCCACAACCTCATAGACTCGAAAACACACAACACATACTATTAAACAATAAAACCACAAGGAACAACACAGATAATGATACGGCTAAAATCATGAATAAATTAGCACACTCATTACTCTCACACCGCTGGCCCCACAGCCTCATTGAAATATAGGTCTTTTCAACACATATACCTAATATACTAAAAAAGAACATTTAAAATGATTCAGTGGCTGGTGTGAACACATTAATTTTCAGTACTAAAAATATAGTTTTAAGCAGGTCTTGGGCCCTACTTCTTTCTTGTGTGGAATGCATAATGGATTCCTATGTAATCCATTATAGCTGCTGAGGGAGTGGGAGATAAAGAGTCTTCAGCAGCAGCCACCCGGGGTTGTTCTTCTTTAAATGAAGTTTTAATAAAGAACGACTGAGAGGCTGTACAAGGTCAATTATCAGACTTTGCCGATTCTCTGATGCTGTCCTCCGATCCCTGCGCTTGCTTAACCATAAGAGCTGTCAGTCATAACTTGCTGATCTACACGTAAAAACGTCAGACACCCAGACGAAGGCTGAACCTATCTATCCAACACCTCTGTCAGCGCGCGCTTATTGTTGACTATTTTTCGTCCTGACTGGCACATAAGGTCGCCACTGTCACAGACAGGCAAATCAGGAGAGCTGACTATGGTCGCCGTTCATTTGTCAGTGCCCTCGTTGAGAAGGATATCTCTTTATGCATCAAGAATATGTTAAAAGTCACTGGGGGGGAAGGTGGAGATATTAATTTCATCTGTCCGGGTGCTCGTTTAGCATTGAAAGTTGAAAAGCCCCCCACACGAGCACACACACGCGCACACACACACGCACACACACACCCTACCGCCATGAACTCATCTCAAAGACTGAGGTGGATTTAATGTACAGGGTGCTTATGAATACACTTATGTATTCATTTGAGCAATAAACGCCGGGCTGGGTCCCACACAGAAAAACAAACTGCCTAGCTTCCGGCAGCCGTTTTAATTAAATGCCATGGATTGTCAAATTTATCGATCCCCCCTGCCCTGACACGAGCCTGAAGGATGTCCTGTGCCATTTCCATATCTTTAGCGTCTTCTCCTGCTAATGTGAGGTGAGGGATGGAAGGAGATGGAGGTCTGCTTGGCTAAATTGGGCCTGGCTTTAACAGCTTGGAGCAGAGGGAGCGATGCAAGGTGTAAATGGATGTAGATAGGCTAAAGAGGAGGGGGTTGCACATGCCCTGAAGCAATAGCCTGAGAGTTGTAGCAAGGCCTCACTCTCTCTTGCTCTCTCAGAGCAGATCTGTGTGCAGATGGGTGTCTGACAGGCCTACAGCTGTTCTCCTAATTGTTCATTAAGTGTTCTATTGATTCCCTTATTTCAAGTACATGTGTCTTTCAGGCGCTGCTCTCTGTGCGTGGCAGACACGCATGCCTCGCACACACACACACACACACACACACACACACACACACACACACACACACACACACACACACACACACACACACACACACACACACTAATGCACGCTCACACCTACACTCGCATCCTTGCTTGGGCCGAGATGACAGGGCCGGCTGATGGTGAAAATGTGAACTGCCACTTCTAATCCAGAGCTCGTCTCTCTGTGGGGTCCGGCAGGAACCTGGAAAGCGGGGCCGCTCACAACGCTCACAACGTACCAGGCTTTTATTTTCCAAGCTTTTAGCATCAATCAATTAAAGTGCTGGCAGCAACATGGAAAAATGTTTAATTCCTTGTTAAGCGGCAGCAGCCTCAGATTGCACCTGGCTGATAAGGGAGCTTGTGTGAGTCAATTAGATCCTGATACTCTTGCCTTGATTACTCAGGGAGAGTGCAAGCTTTATTTAGGCGGAAGATGATCGAGAGGAGAGGAGAGGAGAGGAGAGGAGAGGAGAGGAGAGGACAGGACAGGACAGGACAGGACAGGACAGGAGAGGTGAGGTGAGGTGAGGAGAAGAAGCAGCATCATCTTAGAGCAGTTATATTCTAAGTAGTTTAGTAGTATTCTTCTGCTGTGTAGTAGGCCTATGACTTTTCTTTTGAGCGGCTCCTAACCTGCACCACAGTTAATCTGCAAACAGAGTTATTTAAATCCTGTTTGCAAAAACAAGTTATTGTAAAAGCTCCTTTTAGCCTATGCTTGAGAAAGTCCAGGTCTAAATGAGCAAGCTTTAAGCACTTAACACAAGTAAAAAAAAATAGATTTGTACAAATTGGACAAACACTGGTTTCACAGTCCTCTTTGTGGACTAAGAGTATGCAGACCACGTAGGGAATGCAATTTTTTAAAATGCTTTTATGGTTTTATAGAATGGGTACCATTGTATGGACTGGTCAATGCTAAAGGGAGAAAAATCACCACGCGCACTGTGACCATTTCTCTTTTTCGCTCCTTTGTTCTAAGCCTCACAATTTGGCTTTCAAATTGGACTTAGCGCTTCACTGAGTCAAGTCATATACTCCCAGGCTGGGTGGTCGTCTCCATTTCTTGGGCGAGGAAATTCTGTCGGCCCTCCTGCGTTGAGCGGAGTGATAATGTTCTCTGTAAAACACAATCAGTCACCTCCTTCCCTGCCTTTGTCTAAGGCTCGAGGACCCCCAATCAATACTGGCTGGCTGGGTGACTTATCATTGCGGCTTGGTTGCGAAGCTGAACTGAACGGGGCTGCAGACAGCGGGCTGCATCCTGATGCAGACGTGAGCCTTGGCCTGGTGGCTGCATCAGTGACCCGCATGCCAGGCAATGATCAATTTGTTATGAGGTAGTTTTGAGAAAGATAGGGACGGATCACGCAGGCAGTGCATACAAATCTACTGTTTATGGAACTAGAGAGAATCTGCTGCATGAATGTAATCAAAACAGTGGCATGATCTTACATTTTTATGTTTCTGGAGAACCCACCCCCCACCCCGCCCAAAACTTTTCTACTTCTCGAAGTACAGTGTGCACTTCTGTTCATAGGCTAACGTTTTTCACTATAGTCCACAAATTAAAGTGTAATTATGTGGTCATTTTGGAAGACTCAACACTATCATGCAGTCGTTAGAGTGGAACAAAATAAAAAATAGAGAATCAATTCCAAGAATTATTATAAGCTTGTAGAAGGAGAAAAAAATACTGAGTCCAAATAGCAGATTCTTTATTTTATAGGCTTTTATAGACTTAATTTTCCACTGAATAGTTCTTAATCTTCCTGTTCAAGTTACTTTGAAGATAAATACATTCTTTCTATCTATCTATCTATCTATCTATCTATCTATCTATCTATCTATCTATCTATCTATCTATCTATCTATCTATCTATCTATCTATCTATCTATCTATCTATCTATCTATCTATCTATCTATCTATCTATCTATCTATCTATCTATCTATCTATCTATCTATCGACTTTTTTGGAGTTTGAGACTATAGGTTGAAGGCGTTTACATAATACTGGGACTATTTGTCTGTGCATTGGAAAACAACATTTTCTGAAACCTTTCATTATTTAGATTAGTTTAATTGGTCTTGCAAGATTTACCAGTTGTCTCAAGACTCTGTGCAAATAGGTAATTGACTGTAAAAATAAAAAATAAATTTTAAAAAATGGTTGGAAGGATGGAGTTTAGCATAGTTCAATGATGTTTGCGGCCAAGCAGGCGTCTTAATGGCCTCTAATTGGGTTAGTAAGGAGAAGATGTTGACATTTGCTATGTGCTTACAGTCCAGAGTCTAGCTTTAGCCATTATGCTAATTCAACCATTATATATCTGGGGGTATTAATGGGACTGACACAAGTGATGTTACAGGTAAAGGACTGTGAAATGGTCTGTAAACAGAGGGAATTGATTCCAAGGATAAAGCGATTGTCACCGACCTGCACCGAGGTGACCCTCCACCTTCCTTTTTTTGCCTCACTCCATTCCTCCTTCTCCTCCTTCTTGTCCTTCTCCCTGTATTCCCCCTCCTCCCAACCTGGTCCAGCCTGTCAAATAGTCTCCGACAGCATTCTGCAGAAGCTGTCAGGGCCATCAAAAAGGTACCCAAACACAGCGTGAAAAGCCGTCTGCTTACAAAAACGAGACTGGATAAGGATCAATACAGTTTACCCCTGTTGCCCAACACCAGAGCCCATCCATCCACCAGAAGCGTCACAGACAAGCCTCAGAATCAGTTGCACTTCAAGTACAGACTCTATGGCTAGCCAGCTCGCTGTCATATAGAGTGCGGGCTTATTTAACAGGAGCATTGCTTTTGAAAGCCTGGGATGGGACACAAAGCTGATTCACAAATTTTTTTGGTGAGTTCGATTTATTGTGAGCGCTGTCCCCCTTAGATGATCAATTATGTGCTTTTCTGGAACTGTTTGAAGTGGATACACAGGCTGTCTGTGTATATGACAAAGGGGTAAACTGTAAACTTGCAGAGACGTTATAAATACATTTACATGCATTTATCGGGCTGAGAGTATTTACTGTGTAGTCCTGACTTGAAAAACTCTTTAAAAGTACATTTTTATAAGACTGTTAATTATAGGAGATGAAGTTTTCATGAGCTCATACGTGCTCAGACATAAAAAAAAAATCGAATCCTTTGACCAAATTAAAATATTGTTTTATGCCTCATAAATATTGCAGGAATCCAAGGCCTGGTTTATATTATTACTGAGGCAGCCTAACAGCTATCTTGTAACAACAGGGGGAGATGACCATTGCCTGCCATGTTCATTTACCTGTGGATGTGTTCACAGTGCAGAGAGCAAGCTATAAAACTAGGTCTGCACTGCCACACAGTAATTGAATTACTCTACCATCCAGCCTCGCATTCATTTACTGTTCTGATGTCTGCTAGTAATAGTAAAATGGTACATTTTCAGTCTCATCCTTCTGGGACGCAGAGAGGACACTAAAGAAGTTTCTTCACTGTATATTTCTTTTAAAATAATCATTTGCAAAGTGGTATTGTGACGTGTAGTTATGTCAGTCAGTCTAGGTGCTGCAGTTAACGTGGATATCAAATAACAGCCTGCTAACCAGATCTGTCAAAAACATGAGGCTAATAATTATCTGCCTCCATGTGGGGGGGCTGGGAGGAGGCGCTGCATAATAAATCTGCTGTATTCATCCAGAGAAAATTCAACTTCTTCCCTTTTTTTTCTTGATAGGGTTTGAATGCGAAGGCCAGGCTAATAAAAGATTGGCCTGTCATAATGAATCAAGAGGGCCAGTGTCAGGTAGGTAGTGTGAGTCTATCCTCTCACATATCCATCTCTGGAACAAGCCCCGGTGTGCCTATATGGCTGGAGAAAAGAGACCAGTTGACACCCTATTTGGCTCTCTCCACTGAAATTAACTTTAGGCCTAGAAGAGAAAGAGAGACAGTGTTTGGAGCAGCATGGCTTCATTTTCTCCCGCAGTGAGCACCGAGGCCCCAGAGGGACACCAAGACAGATTTGCATGCCACTCGCTATTCTCTGCTACCTGCTGCAAATTTATTATTGTGGCAAGTCAGCTTCCCCAACAGCAACTTGGAGGACTTTTCAAACCTAAATGGTATCTGCAGGCGGTCAGGAGACACAAAGAAATCACATACACACACTGTCTGTCTCTCTCTCTCTCTCTGTGACACACACAGACGCAGGGGAATGGAAAAGCTACATCAGAAAGTAATCATGGAAATCAGAATACAGCTGTCAACGGTGGCAAACTCAAAGTGATGCCTCTGATGAAGTGTTGGGCTGTTTTAGAAGCAGCTATCAACTTTTAGGACCAAGTTTGTTGCCTCTCATACGTCTGTACAGAAGGGTCATCACTGTGGCTCAGCAGGACAAAACATGTTACATACAGTATGTGTAATTTTGTGCTTTAACTCACCCTTAGACATGTTTCGTGTTGTCTGCATTTTTTTGTCCCTTTACTCATACTCTGTGATTACTTCGACACAGGAGGGATAGGGGCATTCAGATAAAATTCACAGTCATGTAAAACTAAGACAGTAAAAAACTATGGAAGCCCGTTTCCGCCACTAAAAAAAAAAAGGACCCATAACTCAAAATTTTGAGTTATTTTCTCGAAATTTCAATTTATTAACTCAAAATTTTGAGAAAAGTAACTTGAAATTTCGAGTTAGCGCTGCCAATCAGTAATCTATGTGAATGACGTCATTTCCTTGTTACCCGGAAGCTGAAGCCCTCAGCTACAAACGCTACAGCTAAGCTACCGGTATTACATCCAGTCGTGAATGCACAGATTGCTGAGTGTTTTCAGCCTGGCTTCACAAATGATGAAATCCCCGTGTTATTAGCTGAATCACATGGCGAAAGCGCCAATTTGTTGGGATCCGTTTTTGAGTTCACGTTCCTCTGCGCCATATGCTTCCGGGTAACATGAAAGCGACCTCATTCACGTATATTTTTGATTGGCAGAGGTAACTCGAAATTTTGAGAAAAGTAACTCGAAATTTTGAGTTATATTTCTCAAAATTTTGAGTTACTTTTCTCGAAATTTCGAGTTATGGATACTAGCTTTTTTGTTTTTATTTAGTGGCGGAAACGGGCTTCCATAAAAAAGAGCAAATCCTCACAGTGGAAATTTTTTTTTTGGGCATCTTTTAACTGAAATTACTTGAGAAAATTATTGGGCTAGCAAAATAGCTGTAACAACAGATTTTACAATGAACTGATTAAAGGTATTTTTTTTTAATTTTATTTAATATTTTGCTCAAGAATACATAGATAAAAACATAAACACATAAATCGTGTGTAATCATGTCTTCTAGCAAAACTTGAAAGAAAGTTTCACTAATAAACAGCAGCTAACAGAGGCTAACAGGGCAAAACACCAGCATTTACCCTCAGAAAAGTTCAGCATATCTTTAAAAACTCACCTCTGTATCACTTACATCGAACAGACGCGAATGTCACTAATTCATCAATTTCTCACTAAATTTTAAAGTTTCCTCAAGAGTACACAGACAAGCACACTTCTCACCCGGCATTGACAGCTGAAGTAAACAGTAAAAAGAAAACATAGAGTTACTCTGCTCTCAGGGTTAAAAATGTAGAATACTGCAAAATATTTATACACATATTCCTTTTTTGTTTCCTAATTTATTGCTAAGTGTTAATATTATTAAAATATGTTAAAATGTAATGTTTACAAAAAATGTTCTTTTTCATACAAACAGTGTAGAAACGTGCTTACCGGCCCGGCTGTTAGAGGCTACGGTCTAGATTTAATGTTATTGTTTTTTTCTTGGCTGACTCAAATATGTTCTGACATCTAGCAGTAACTTATACACACTATAAGTTAAAGCATTCGAGGTCAAAAATAAAATTGTTAAAATTTAACATTCAATTCAGGTGAAATGGTTGTGTTCAACAAAAGTAGAGAAGAGCAACATTATTTATCTACATGGTTTTGTATATGTTTTGTTTTTTTATTTGTTTTTCTCTATACGTTTAGAGAAGCAGATGCTTTTACTATCAGAATTTTGGTTAAAAGTCAAAAGCATCCTGTGAAACTTTGGCCAAAAGCACAAGTTTTTTATCTGGAATTGAACTCCCCTGCTGACTGTCAATCATTTACCGTAGGCCTGTGCTGAGACAAGCTCAAGGTCAAACACCTTTTGCAAGGTCATGAAAGAACAAAATAAAGAAATATGGTAGAGTCACGGTCACCAGTACCCATCACCCTTCCTCTGTCCCCTAAATGAGTATCGCTCACCTGATTATCTATTATCATGTTATTGGACGTAAATTTAACAAGCTGTTGAGAGCACTGGAAAATCAATACCTTTTAAATGCTGTTTATGTGTGATTAACGGTTAATATCCTCACAAATTATTTAATATAATAAGGTCATTTGTCTTTCACATGAGCCCGGTACCCTGCAAAGAATAATAGAATAATAAATGAGGACACTAGTGAAGAGGAGATTTCTGATGCTTTCCCCAGCTCCGTTTTATTACCCATATCCTCTTTACAGCTACAAAGCTGCACTATGGTTATTTTATGCAAGTCATAAAATTAGGCTGAGATGGAATTAGCAGACTCGGGGCTCTTTATAGGTCAAGCCGGTAGTTTATGAGCCCACGACTCCCTGGCACTATTGTCAGGAGGCTAGTTAGAGGGGTCTTTAAGCATGATTTAATATGTCCATGCCTTGGAAAATAGTTAAATAGCTAATTAAATGGAGGAGTTAATTTACATATTAATTGACCTTCCAGTAATATTTATATTGATACCTACATGAGGATCCCTTGTCTTCATTGCCTTTCATCATAGTTAGTCTGAGCAAATATGGTGTAACTTTTTTTGTTTAAACTCAAGTTTCTTTTTATTGTCGCCAGAGAGCGGCTGTGTATTCCCCACCATGTCAGGCACACAGCTGGCTGGGGTTTTTGTGTGCTGAGGGCTCCTTTTGTTGGCGGATAATGGACGAAGCACCATAAACAGCGATGGGAAGTGGCCCGGGGGGCTTTGCGGGTTGGGTGGCTGGGGCTAGTCAGAGTGTGTATGTGTGTGTTCGGGGTGGGGGGTGACAAAGGAGCTTGAGGAGGTGGAGGACTGTGTCTGTGTCAAAGCTGCTCTTAATTATATCTCTAATCACCAATCAGCTTGCCAACAGAACAGGACCCGGGGGCTCGACATTAGCCCAACCTGTACATAATTCGCACAACACTTCACCTGCGATGCCGTCTAACACACGAACACACACGCGCACATGCATGCAAAGGCACACGTGCACACACAGTCTCTGCTCAGCCAAGTTGCCTCCTTAGAGGGAGCACAACATCAATCTGTTTGTTTGCTACTCTCCACACCAGCTATAATGCTTCATAAGAGATTTGTGCCACATTCTCTGTGATAATAATCTATTGTGCTAATGCCGCCCCTGCATGTTGCATTGTCATGTTGATGCCCGCATGGCCATAGAGGGATAGTGATGACACGGATCAACGATGATAGATTGGAAGCACATTGTTTGTTTTCGACAGGGGGCGCGTCCGTTCTGTGCACCGTGTTGCTAGCATGGTAAGTGTGTCTTACAGCCTATTATCAGGTTGATCATTTGTCACTAGCCTGTCTTCACTTTGTCTCCCACATTCTCTTTGGATAATGGCCCTTCAAGCAGATCTGCATATGAGGCCCGCGTTCAACAATAGCTGTCACAAATGGGTCTTTTCAGGCCATGTAAACTAAAAATGTGACAACATATCGCACACAGGGGGGGTTTTCAGAGGGCAAATAGAGAGAGATAGCCTCTGAGGGAGTTCAGGTAAAAGTTCCTTAAAAAGACTTTTGATAGCTTGCTGTCCATTCCAATACTTGGATTAAATTGATCATAGACATGTTTTCTAGCAACCAGCCATATTACTTAAAGTATGCGAAGCAGTGTCCATGCATGGCCTCTCCTGCTGGTTCTGACAATATTGCAGCCAGTCTGGACCCCTGATCCAGCCACAGGCCAGCAGCTGCCCCGCAGACCCACGCTGCAACACCTCGGGGCCATCAGTGCTCATCACTCACTGGGGCTAAGTAGCCTGTCAAAGGTTGCTGTGACTGCAAATTAAATATTGTTATCATCCATAGAATTTTCTCATCATTGCACCCATGCATACACTTGTTGTTAACAAGCTGATAGAAGACAGAACAGCTTGCAAAGCAAAAATTTGAAAACCCATTAATGGTAGAAAACTGCTCATGTCTAGTTAATTTGTTACTACCTCAAGTAACTAAATTTTAAAAGTAAAAGAGTTGGCTTATTAACAGATGAAACAATTAGCAAATTGTTTTCATAATCGCATCACAACATTTCAATAACTTAGCCTAGTTTCTGCACGTAGCAAATATGTTCCCAAAATCTGAATATTTTGTGGTCTTAGGACCGTTGGCTGGATAAAACAGGCCACATAAACCTTTCAGATTTTGTAATCTGGATTTTAACTAGTACCTGGTACATTTTATAGACTAAACAATTAATCAGGAAATCAAGAAAACAACTTTCAGCTGTAAATTCATTTAATGTGAAACATGAATTGAACTAATATAATTCTAATGGCTGACAGTTACAGACGAATAAACTGACCAACAGCTGGTCACCTGTAATTCCTCTTTTGCTCTGTGTCGTTTGTGCAGCGATTAGTGTCTAAGTGGCCCTGTCGCTCCAAGCTCTGCAGAAATAGCCTTGATATCACCTCTGGCTGTGGGATGCTCTGAGGCTAACAGCTATGTAGGGTCCCAGGGCCAGGTAGCAGCACAGAGAGGATACTGGGAGATGTCAGCTGTGCTGTAACAATAATCTAGCCAGGCCTCTCCGCCCCATCCTACGCCTCAGCCAGAGTCCAACATTTCCAACTGAATAACTTTATAAAATGGACACCTGCCACGAGACCCCGCATGCATCACTAGTGCCAGAGTGGCGAGCACAATCGCCCAGCAGTCACGGCCAGTTGCTTGCTGATATATCAGATGCGATCCTAGAGAAGGAGTTCAGCGCCCCAGCCAAATGTTAAAGTTATTTGTTCTTGTCATTAAACTAAACTTTATTGTGACCCTCTCTTGCTGTTATTGCACTAGTAGCGATTTTCCTGAACTGGACTTTATCATTGAGACTGTCTATGAATCTCTCGGGCTTTGCCACTGCACTCCACTGAGTCATAATTCCTTGTTGCCCTTAAAGTCTAGAGGGCCAGAGAGAGGAGAGGAAGAGAAGAAAGAGAAAAGGAAAAACAGATATGACAGCCAGCCTTGTTCACTTTGTGAGAATAAGCGGCTTGTACCATTTTAGCATTTTAAATGTGACTACCAATTCTGCAATGTTTAGTTAACACTGTGCACTTTAACAAAAAACAAAAACAAAAACATTTGCACATTAAGAGGCACAAACTTGGACATGAGAACTCTTTGGTATTACTGGTTATTTGTTGAACATTTTGTTTGTGATTCTGTCAAACAGATGCATGAGCAGGTGGACAATGTCTGTAAGACAAAGACAATATTAGACACACAAATGGAATTAGTGAGGCAAAAAAAATGTGGGTAAATCTTTTGCAAATACGAGTACTAATCACGGTGAGGTACTCACACACCCATTTTTCATCTTTGTCCTTTCCAAAGCATCGAGGCAAATGTGTCCCTGGGATTTTGAACACAAATTCAAAGTTCCAGGAAAGACTGAAGATGAAATAGTGTGGAGGAGCTGCTTGGTGTTTTAAGGTGTTTTTAGCTCTTTTTTTAAGGGCTATATTGTGTTAATGTCAATGCAGTACATGTAGGTGGTGTTGATGGCAGTTTTTATTATGATTTATAATATGGAAAATTGTTTCATGGCGCTTTATTTCCTTTTACGAAACATGTTATAAACACAGTGTGGTTCGTCAGGATCAGCATATAAGGGCCTTCTGCCCAGTTAGGGGTTGCTGTTGGCGGAGTGCTCCATTCAGTGCTGAGCTCCAGAAATCAAACGTATTAAATAGTAATAGCAAAAGTTGGCCTACACTAATTTCTGCCTCTGGCTTCGATGATTGTCACCCATCACAGTCCCTGTTTCTTACTACTTAAAGAAGCATCTTTTGCACTCACGACAAGCTCTATATTTTTAATTCTCGGATTCTAATAGATTCACTTTGCATGATTCACTTCTCATAATTTCATTTATCTCATGTCAGACCTTGATTCAGCACCTCAGTTCTTCCCCTTATGAAACAAGCATTTCTAGCACCTTTCCCTCTCCAATATTCTTCCCATTGGCTGCCGTAGGACTTGAACAATAGGTGGGCTGTTCTCACAAGGAAAACTGTGCCTGTAATGACCATATTAGGATATCCTCTTACATCTCTGACATCATAAACATCCAAGCATAGGAGCATTTATAGCAAAAAACTATATGTTAATACTGTCACTGTTATTCTATTTTACTTGCACACGTAGGGAAACCATTATTTTCTGTATCATATTCATTTATATATAAGTATTAAGTCAATTTTAAAATATATTTAGTAAGCTTTAGATAACTTCAGATGATGTGTGTTAGATTAAATTATAATCAAATGATTAAAAATGTGCAATTGGAAGATTTTGGCCTCTAGCGTTTATCTACCAAAAAACTAGGCTCAGGAAATGTGTTTCTCTTTCAGTTTAATTCTACCTGAAAGAATTCTGAAAATATATTCTCTTGTCTGTCTGCACACTGCTAAGATCCAACCCATTAATCAGTAAGTACACAGAGAACCATTATTATTCTTTTTATTATAGAACTTTACATCAAAGTTTTGGTTTTAACGTTTAAAGCCGATGGTGAGAAATGGAAAGTATGGATCCTCTTACTGTTGTAATGAAAAGGGTTGTGATCCATGGGTGTTTGCCGCGGTTCAGTATGCTTTATCGTTGATGATGAGGGCATCCCTCACTAGCTTTATGCCATTTTCAGAATGTTTCATTACTCTCCTATTTTCCTCCTTTTTCCACCTTCACTGACCCAACATCTGCTGCTCAGGAAAAAGCATTTAAACCAATATTGGAGAGAAATATCTTGCACAAAAGTGCGTGTGGATCATTAGGAGGCTGCAACTGTTACAAAAACATTAGCATTTGTGAGGTACAATGCAGACAAAAAAGGTGGCCGTTTTTACAGCTTGTGTATTTTCCAAAGGTTCTTGAAAGAGACAATGCGGTCATAGAAAATATAAACTGCAGATAAACGATGTGACATAAAACTGCAGCCCATGTCCTGTCAAGCTCGGGTGGCTTCCAAGCTCAAACTGCCTTAATTTTCACCTCCTGTGAATAGCGCTAACATCCTCTTTCTCCTCTAGCATGAAAAAGGGGATATTTTGCTCTGCTTTAATGAGATGGTGTTATGCCTGGTTTATGCCATTTTACAGCTTTAGACATAAATGTGTTGAACCTATGACACTATGTTGGGTAGAAAAAGGGGGTCTCTATTCAGGTTCACGGTTGTCTTTCATTTAAATTTGCTGGGAAAAAAAGACAACACGGTTAGGTGGCACACAACAAGAAGCATTTTAGTCGGCTCCTTAAGACAAATCTGGCCTTATAACCTTGAAAACTACCAGCTTGTCTCCAAAATTCCCTTTTCCCTCAATGAAGTAAAAAGGGCAAGTTTTTGCTCTTTAAGATGGCGGTACATAACCTGTCCATGGAACATAAACGTGTCTGCTGGTTGGGGAAGATGGATGGAGGCCCACATGCCTGCCTTAATAAAAAGGTCTTTAAACCCTTGTCCAGATCTTCTTCCCAAGGAAGCATGATATTAAAGAGGGGCAGGGAACTGGGTTCGGTAAACGTAATGGATCGGCAGGAAAGTTTAAAAGCACCAAGGGGGTAGGCCATTATCTAAAACAGGGCTCGCTCAAGTAATCTGTGCCCTGTCTCTAAGCTGCCAAAGACAAAGAACACATGCAGAGGCCCTGATTGCTTCTTAAGAAGCTCTCCCCATGCCGTGATGGATTCTGGTATTTTGACTGTTAATATGTTTGAATGAAAATTATTTATACATTTCGGTGAGGTTGAGTGCCTCTTCCTGTGATTACTGCATCTGAAAATGAGATCAGAGGAGCAGGAAATTTCCATGTCACAGAAGCCTGATGTATACTCAGATTATGGGCTGATTGCCGCTCAGACGAGCACCGCGCGCCATTTTCCCTGCGCCTGTGACAACTCCCCATCCCTGACAAGGCCTCTTAGTTTCCCCAGTTATTGATGCATTCTGCATAAATACAATCCATTGATAGCGTCTCCTGCAGAATATAGGTAAGAAACTGTAACATTTAGTTGTGTGTGTATGTGTGTGTGAGTGGAGTGAAAGCGGGATATTTATTAGAGTCAGAGGCAAGGAGGCGAGCAGCGAGGAAAGCATCCTAAATGTTCTTTATCCAGCAGCGTAGAGAGGAGCTGATCAAAAGTGAATCACGTCGGAGGGGAATCTGCATGTACGATGATGATACCTGGGCAGGCATTTATCAGAGTCCCTGCGCTAGTTCAATAGGAATAAGAAGGATAGCATGATGTGGAGGTGAGAAACCGAGACAAGAGTGATTGGTAATGAAAAGATGCGCGGGAGGTCGTCGAAATAAAAGGTTCACGTATACAGAAAAGTGGTTCTGTAAAAAACACTGCGTTGACTTACATAAATTCCCAGAAGCTTTAATGTAAATGTTTAATCTAACTAAGCGCATTCAGTCAGGCAACTGCAGTCTTGTTCCAAATTAAAAATTCTAGTTTTTACTACATAACTACAGCTGTAATTTTACATAATTGAGTTCATTTCATTCAACTCAGTTTTATTTATACAGCACCAATTCACAGCAACACTCATCTCAAGCAAGCACTTGGCAGCTGTGGGAAGGAAGAACCCCTTTTTGATAGAAAATACCTCCAGCAGAATCAGGCCAAGGGAGAAGCACCCATGTGAGAGATAATTATCTATAAGAGCAGAAATCAAATGACATAAACTGGGTAAAGATATCTGGTCAGTGACTACTCAAAACAAGCTAATGTCAGCTGACAACCCTTCATATCAGGAAGTTTATATCTGGAAGTGAAAAGCCTGGGAAATGGTTCTTTTCAGTGCATTGGGAATAATGGTCTTACACCTTACATATTACATTTTAAATGTATGTTATTTAACATAGCTAAATAAAACTTTCAATATGTGTCCCTAAGTTCTAAGTAGTGTACCATATTTTAAGTGTTCAAAGTCAGTGACTTTTTCATTCATTTTTTATGTGTTATTATTTCTTTTTTAGACATAAGCTGTAGTTATTAAGTAAGCTAATGTGTTTTGTAAGCACAACAGTATGCACTTTTATACCTAACTTTAAAAGATTAGAAAACAGGGGTAGGCTAAATCACTGGGAAACCTCTTCTTTTTGCTGGAAGATGAAAATAAACACATGCTTTTGTGTGCCTCTTTCTTTCTTCTCTCATCAGCAACAGCATGTCTGTACAGAGAACTACGGATATACCTGCTCGGTCCCACTCTTCCATCTATATTACATGTGTTACTGTGGGTGCTATATAAAATTCCTGAGCCACCACCATTCCTGAAAGCTTTTCTGATGGAAAGCGAGCTACTGAACAGTTCATAAAGCCTAAGCATAACCCTACAAGAACACACCAATTAAACTGCACATCTTTGTTTTTGTTTTTTCATTTTTACAAATACCTGCAGCATATCATTCACATAGAGGATACAGAGAAAACAAATTGGATTTTGTTGCTAATCTCACAGCTCTAATCATAAGACAAAATCTACTAGTTATAACTTTTGTTTCCATTTGAGCCTAAATTTGGTAAACTTGAAAAAAACTCAAAAGTGACTCGTGTTTTTTTCACTTATTCCAAAAAGGCTGACTTTTGATGATGAAAAATAATTATCTAACAGCATCAAGGACTTAACCCTCCTGCCATCCTTTAAAAAACTCACACCCATCACCCTAGGGACCATTCTCAGCCACGCCATAAAAAGACCATATATCCATATTTTATTCCACTTTAAATTAGCCAACCTTGTAAAACTACTTCTCCCTGAAATATTCATGTAAAGTTTTAATTATATTTTCGTTGTTTTAACCCTTCAAATCCCAGTGTTATTACATGAGCGCCCTGTGTTATAAGCCCCAAAAACCAAAAAACGAAACTAAATATTTCCACAAAAAACCAGTTGAAGTAATATGTGATTGTCATTATAAGTAGGCCTTTAGATGGACCAAAGATTGGCACCAACATACATTTTGACCTGCCATTATTTTTTTTGCATTTTTTTTGCAATTTAAAAATTAAAACTTCAAGGCCCTGAGTCTTCATTGACATCCAAGAAAAGAAGAAAAAATAAAATCATATGATGATAATTTGGGGTTGAAAAATAGCGTTTATAATGGAAGTCAATGGGCAGAAAATGGTCCCCAGGGTGATGGGTGTGGGGATTTCTGCTGCTCAGCCATTTTAGGCTGATTTAAGGAATTCACACTGGAATATTAACATTGACAGGTAAAAACTATCCTGTGGCAAGTTTGGTTATATTCCACTGAACACAGTGGAAATGGCAGCCATTTAACACATAGCAGTGGCACAAAAAGGTCCCAAGAAGGCAGGAGGGTTAAACAGGGCCAACATCCACCAAGCTCCAAGATAAAATGATTGATAGATCCACTTCCAGCGCAACAACCCCCTGAGAACAATTACCACCTCTTTAATAATTCTGCAATCATGGCACTTGATCATAACTCATTCATTCTGGTTTGGGCAATATTCAGGAGAAACTTTTGTCTTTCCCTTCTGTTGAAGAACAACTAATGAAAATATTTCAGTAGCCAACTTTTTAAACCCATAAAAACCCAGCCAGAATAAAAGAGCCATTAAAGGGGATCGTGAGCAGTGTCATTCTGTAGTTAAATGGAATTAGCATTACACAGTGAAACAAATTGGGCCCCCTCCACGCAGATGCACACGCATACACTCACCCTTATAAATGCACACATTCAGTCAGCACCCCCAGGCACGGGTTCAGTTATCCTCGTCCCTGTCTCTCTTCGGGGGCCTGATTTGAATATGTGCCTTATTTTATGGAGGAAGGTAATTGGAAGTCGGTGATTTACTGCAGTGTATACAGGGACTGCATCCAACAAAATATCTGGAAGCAGGGAATAATCGCTTTGTAGCCTGCTGCCGCATTTATCTGGACACAGGTATATTTTAACCACCGGGTGTTGACAGTGTTGACTATTAGCCAGCAAATAAATTATTCAGCACTTACAAGAGGGGGAAAAATGGGAAAAATCTCCTTTCCACAGCTGCAACAGGACAAAGCAGTGTGCAGCGGTGTAAAAAAAAAAAAAAGGCAGTCATTTTTTCTTCAATTACAAAAGGCAAATATTTATTATTTATAAGTACTTGCCTTGTATGGGCTTAAATGTTATTTATGAACCTGTTGCACAGTGATTTTCAATGTAACTCATTATTTTTAGCTGGAGGGTGTTGTAAAGGAGCAAGGATATATTTAATGACACTCTGCTAGTCGGTGCAATTACACTGTAATCATTATGTAAAATGTCCTATTAATTAAACCAATTTCTGCTGGGGGAACATTCTTTTCTGCAGGGCCTGTGCCTCATCCTTCAGCTGCATTGCTGCCTCCTGTTTTTCACCAGGGCCCCTATTATGTTGTGACTTCACTGCATACATATTTATAAAAGAGATTTAATAAATAGAAAGTGCCACGGAGGTTTGAAAGGCAATTAGATTACTTTCCAATCACACACTGTTTTGGCCTTTAGATTGGTCTAGAACTTGGTACATTTATAAGTTGAGAATTTGACTATTTTTTTAAGAGAAGAGAAGCGCATACTAAGCTACTTGATCCTATTTGAATAACATCTCGTGCTCACAGGGTGGGAAGCTCAGTGGTTGTATTAAAACAAGTGTTATTAATGCATTTAAACTTCAGTCAGAGCATGTCAGACTGCTTTAATGAATTCAAATCCTTTGATAAATAAGATTATATCAAAACACTGGGCTCTTTCTTTATCTAGATTAATGATTCTTTAAAAGGAAAGAAACAAAACACAATTTGTCTCCTTTAAGAAAATGTTGGTGCTAGCAATCATGGAAGGACAGAGCAGCTGACCCATCTGGCTCTTTATCTGCTGTTCTGGCAGTCCTAGTGTTGCTGTCGTGACCGGGGGTCATTGGCACTTCCAATGCTCTTCAAACACAATCTGTTTTCTTTACTTCTTGGCACAAAGGAAACGATTAAGAAAACAATTCAATAGAGAGTAAGAACACACACGCGCATCTACATTGCAAATGGAGAAACTGGGATGTTTGCTATTCAGAAAGCATCGGTTGGGATAGGCCCTCTTTGCAAGAGTGCTTATACAAGAGGTTCACTCCTGAATACAACAGTCTGACACGATACTGCTGAGAGGCTGACTGATTTTAGGTCACCATGCATAACCAATACCATAGATCTGGTGAAGGACTCCATTCAATAAGTCCAATAAACAGTAATTCATTAATGATGAGAGAAGAATTGAATATTATGAGATAATAAGGCAAACTACACTGCAATAAAAAACCCAGCCTGTAAGACCTGAGGATTTTGAAAGAGCAATGCCGCACATTTTAATTATTTTACAATTGCTTCTAAGTTGAAATTTGAAAAAAAAAGGTAGTCTAAATATCCGAGGGTCTCTAGGAATCTGAACAGATGGCAACAACATCTCTAACCACAACTGCCAGCCTGATCTTTTTCCCATGCAGCTCGCCACGTGTCATGTCCATTCATGAAGTTGTTACAGATGACTATCTCAGTGCGTCACCCATGTTTGGCAGCAGACAAAGCTGGGGAGCACAATGGCTCGGCTCTTATCAGGAGCGAGGACTAAAGCTCCTTGCAAGAGCGTGACTAAAGTGCTGACAGGCTGAGAGGCTTATAAAGATGAGTTGTTAAAGTCAAGGCACCTGCTGTTAAAGAGAAAGGGTGGATGGTGATGATGATGAACATGAAGATGATGGATGAAAAGAAAAGAAAAGACTTGCCTAAGTAAACAGGCGTGGAAAAATCCCCAAGTTAAATGAGTGACTCAAAAGATGAACAACTGTGGTACAAAGCATCGTATTCTTTGGTTAAAAAAATGTAACCCCATGTACATAAAGTACATTGTTCCATGTGGAAAAATCTATTCACTCTAAACACTCTGGGTTCATTTTAGATTTATATGTTGCTTTCCTCTTCCATTCAACAACGAGTGTGATTTCATTGCATGTGCTTGTGGCTATTTTAGTGTTTAGAACAGGACTCTCTGCCAAACTAATCATCAAAATCTTGTGTCCTACACAAAAAGGTGAAATAATTAAAATTGTGCATCAACATACACAATCTCACACAACACTGAGACTGTGAGAGCCCTATTTTAAGTAATATTGTTTTAAAAATGTTGATAAAGAATTCTATAAACATGTAAATAAAATATTAATGACAAATAAACACTTTGCTGCACGTGTTTATTAAATGACTCAATATAAATGATATGCAGAAGAAGATTAGAAAACAAAAAAGTTCCATATTTCCATAAGAGGTGGATGTTCATTCACTTATGGACATTATTTGCAGAGCAAGCATAAATTCTAACACACACATAAACATGCACATAGTCAGAGTTTTCTAATCTGCAATACATCAGCAAGTTAAGATTATTATCGCATAGGCGAGAGGTGGCACCATGATTCCTATCATAGGTACGAATTACAATATTTATACTGCATGCTTTATTTGTGGCTGGCAGACGGATGGCACTGTTGCATTTTAATCCATTACACTGCGGCAGGGTGTCAAATTAGGCCGCTTCATTAATACACCATCCACAACCCAGAGAGAAAGAGGAGAGAATGAAAGTCGATGGAAAAAAAGAAAGGAGGAGGAGGAAAAGGGGGCAACTGTACATCAGGGAGAGATTATTATTATTCTGTCTCTCTCTGAGATGAGAGCAAATTATAAGAACATACACCTTCTTCATCTGTTTGGATAAGTGGGGGGCCGGCACCTGATGGATGACTGTGTTTACAAATGAGGGTGATAATGTTAAGCAGAACTGCACTACATAAATTTCCCACCAATGAAGCTCTGGATGGTCACACACATACAAACTCACATAAACACACACACACACACACATACAATGAAGAGGCAGACTGATGATGAGAGTCCCTTGGCTACCGGATTAGGCAATCTTCCCAGCCGCCAGCAGATTGATAGAGTCACTGCTCACAGACACAATTGCAATAGGGAGGACTAAAGTTTGGCCTGCTGGTATCATCTGTGCTTACCACCAACTTGGTATGAATCTCTGAGGAAGGATGACCTGTGAGGGGTGAGGCATGGGACATATTCCTCAGTTTCCTTTGTGTCTGTGCAGCTGTGTGGCTCACCACAGTGAAAAGATTACTGTGTCTGCCAAAGAACAAATCACATTGTTCTTATCTACTTGGTTATTAGACTATTCAATATAAATATTAAAGGGGATAGCTTTAGGTCGGATAAAAACTAACTATTTGCACTCTGGAATTTATTTTACATTTTTTCATACATTTTTGTGGATTTATCAAGAAAAAAAACTGACAGCGTGGCAGATAAGGAAAACTGATTATGTTATTTGGAGCTCCTGTCTGTCCTTGTTCTTGTTCATTCTATTCTATCATTTGTGTAAAGCAACTTAAAAGTGTAAATGACAAGGTGGTGGAAATCAGAGGTTTAAACATCTGCAAATATGGATATTAAAATGATATCCTTGCTTTTCATAATATAGGGCTGACAAATAATTTCAGCCAGCTATGCATTTTTGGAGGGAATATAAAGTCAATAAAAACCTGTGCGTCCCATCTTATTTATTAAATTTGACTTTTCAAAAAAAATTATTGGTCAGTATTACCATGGAATTACTTTAATTACTTTGAATTCATACCCTATAATTTTTTATAATTACCCTGTAATTACAGTATATGTTGTCAACTTTAGTATTACTCTGCATGTGCCTTACTTTTGCTTGTATTGCACAAAAACAGTTCCATTTAGTAGTAGCTCTAATCATAATGACTATTATTGCAATAATGATACTACTACTACTACTACTACAACTATTAATAATAATTATATTAATAATAATAATGATGATGATGACGATAACTCCATAGGAGGAGGATTTTTTAAGGCCGATATTTGGTGATTTAAAAATCTCTAATAACACCTGCCGATATTTTTTGAAACATGAAACAAATCTGTTTGTGAAACGTAAATTCTGCTCACATTTTAAATGTGTAGTTATTTATGAGTCGTCACTAAGATAATATGACAATGTAGTTAAAAAACCCAATAATAATAATTTAACTGTCACAAGCTGTGTTCAATTTGGCTTTTTGTTTTTGTGATGTTTCAACATGTTTGCCCACAGGGAAGTTGTTGAAGTTGTTCCCTCAGTTGAATGAACTATGCTGCGTTAACACTCATAAAGTGATTTAAGGGTGTTTCTCCTGTCTTCATTTAATTCATTTCCATTTATTATAGATTCCGATGCAGATATGTCGTCCAATATCTCATTCCAGCCGATATATCGACCCACCCAATATATCAGTCTGGCTCTAATACTAATATATGAAATATGAAAAACTATGAAATATATTTCAGAGTTTTCAGTGTCACTGATTCAGTCTGTTGTCAACTTTCTGACATGCTGGTGAACAAATAATACTCATAGTTTCATCTGCAGCCAGTCTCTTTGGCTAAAATGAATGAATGGTCCAAGTCATTTAAGAGCAATTGCAGCTGAAGAGAGGTTAAATGTCTGCATTAGAATGTGTTTGCCCCCCAAGCATGTTAAAGAGCCCTTCTTTCAGGATGCCCCATAATTTCACAGACCCTAGCATGTCATCTTTCTCCTAATGTCACAGAAAATAGACTGATGAATCACTTCCTGATGTCACGGCGGTGGACTGGTGACAATCAGTGAAATGATAGTGTCTGCCTGCCTACACATATCTGTAATTGATAGCCCAAACCCCAAACACTCGCCTCTCTCCACTAGCAATGATGGAACATTGGATTGAAATCACCCCGGATGAGGTGGGGTCCGGGCCATTTGTTATTTACTTCTCGCTCGCTTCGAAACAGCCCCCCACCCCCCCAAAACCCCTCACCAACATCACCACCTCATCAGCCCCCACCCTCACTACCCGCCGCCGCTGCCAGAATTTTTACCACAAGAACACATTATGGTAATCAGACGGTATGTGTGTATAGGAATCAATCAACAGAAAAGCCCATCGTGAGAGTTATGACACAGAGAAGTCTGTTTGCAACTTTTGATTAATGGGGAACACGTCGTTGTTTGACTGGATGAATGGGGAAGTGGGACGACCTGCAGGACCAGTAAGTTCAGCAAAGGTTATGCTGGTGTCTTTAGAATCACTGTTCAGGTGGTGAAAATGCCATGTTCTGGGGAAGGGTGTTGCCTTCAGTTCAGCAAAGCAGGGTTTAACCCATTTTCTTGACAGTGTTATGTCAAGCGCCACAGAAGTGATGAATGCCATCTCAGATTCTTCTCATCAGCATTACTGCCACCTTGGCACTGCCTCTCCCCCTCTCTCTCCTGCACCTGCCATCCCTCTGCCTGCCTGATTTATAAAGTTGTTATGGCAATTCACTCTAATGTTATTTCCTGCCACATAAATACATATATCTCAGGCAGGTATTATAAGGCCTGTAATGGAGGTGCATCAGGGGTGCTCTGGGGATCCTTTTTTAGGATATTTGGCAGGATGTTATTGGTTGCGCCGAGAGAGAAACTTACATTAGCATTAATCCTCAAGGTGCAAGATAAAAGACCGCAGTGGCTGTTTTATTATCATCAGACAGGCTTTGTGCTTCAGCCTCTGCGTGTTCCATTTGTTTTCGGTGGAGTTTTAAAGCAAAAATTGTTCTTCGGGTGTATTTTTGACCCCGTTTCAGAGTTCCAGCTTTTTTTTTTTCATTGCAGCAGTTAAAGTGCTTTTTAAAAAAATGTTTTCCGTGTTTTCTCTGATTGTAAACAGCAGACACAGCATGACAAAAGACAGTCCAGATTCCTGGGACCTTGATGCCTCTGGGATCATAAAAGCATTTCTATTGTGAATGAATCACAATGTCCAGTAATTATGTCACAATAGTCACAATTTTTCACTTTTTAGATATAAAATACTATCACTTTGTTCTTTATCCTGTTAAGCAGTTGTTATAATAAGCCTATGTGTTCTTAAGTTGAGGCCAAAACATGTTTTGTGAGGTCAGAGTGAACTTGATGTTTGACTTGTAAATCCTTGTTGTGTAATACTCAATCCAAGTGAACCTTTAGGCCAAATTTATCAGGGGATTCCTGAGATTAATAGAAGGATAGATGGACAGCTCCAAAACAAAATACAGACACATGCTCCAAGCTTTAACGTCTACAGAATCCCATAGTCCTCGAGCAACTGATACTTTCTTGCCCTTGTTTTAACATTACTGTATGTGGATAGACAAACAAATCAATCATTCATCGCCCTTTTGTAACTTCTGCAGACAGTTGGGGTTTGCAAATCCAAGGAGCAAATTGTTTTTGGAATCTCCATTATGCTCCTTTCTAATGTTGCCATTAGCAATCAGCTCACTGGGAAAACAGGACAGCTAAAGCTATAGGAAAATCATTTGAACCTACGTCCCCATCATAGATCCCCTGTCGCTGAGTGGGGTCAGGGGTGCCGGACAGGGTGACAGCTTGGGTCAATACTCGGGAACCGGTGGAGGATTGTGCAGTTGGGTTTTAGTGTAGGTAGTCCTCCTAGATACGCTAGCTTTAAGGTGGAGTCTGCAGAATGTTGAAAAGACAAGGCGTATATGCATGTATTCATTCTGGTGTGTGTATGTGGTAAATATTAGGGGGAGGGAGGTACAAGTGATAGTTGCTGACGATGCCAGCTCAAATCAGAAGTTCACACACACTCACAGAGAAGCTAATGACAGGCCGAGTGGAGGTATTGAAAGGCGTGACGGCCTTATCAGGGAGTGTCCCTCCCTGTCCTCTGCTGCCAACCTCCTTTCTCCTCCCGCCACTCAGGGGGCATGGCACGCCACACAAGACTGACACCTGAAATATTGAGTTATCGATACAGTGTCTCTGCGTGACAGCGTGAGTGTGTGACAGCATGTGCACCTCCTCGTACAACCGAGTGAGCTATTGATACAATGCCTGCTTAACGTAAGAGCGTTGTGTGCATTTATGTGTGCGTCTATGACTTTTTTTTCTAAGTGTGTGAAGTGTCACCATACGTGCGATGGAGTTATTGATATTGCACACTTGGAGTCAAACCACCTATCGATTCCTAGAAACACGACACCTGCATGCAAGTCAGGTAAAGCCGGCATGCTTCAGGTTTAGAGACTAAAGTTTTCAGCAAAGACATCCAAGGACTTCAAAGATACATGTTCCTGAAACTAGCCAATCTGTAGATGTGTTAACATTATGGGGCTGGTTTTATATGTACACAATTGATGACATTTGGGTGATAACATTTGCGTGTGGGCAAAGAAAAATGGAGGAAAAAAAAGAATAAAAAAGATGCCAGTGGGTAATAGAAAAATCCAGAGTATGATGTCAGGTATGGATGTGAGATATTAAGACATTTTTTCTGCCAGGCCTATTTCAGCCAGACAGTAGGGGGCTATTTGGAATGGAGGAGGAAAGTAATAACCTCCATTTGTTCCCCCTTGTCCCTCGGCTTATGAAAAACGCCTTTACAACTTGCTTTGCCTTAACTGGGTTTTCTGGGGGATTTTGAAGTTTGGCAACTTGTCACTAGGATTGCAGCAGGTGGAAATATGATGTTCAGGTCATGCCTTTCTCTGCTAGTTCAATATGTTGCTGTGCGATGGAGGTAGGCTTGGCAAAAGGGGGATTTGGTATATTAATAAAGCACAAGGTGGTTCGGGGGCCTCTACATACTCCTCTGCTGTTGTCAAGAAAAAAACACCCCATCATGATTTCTCAGTGAATAAATTACAAATATATTTGGTGTAAGGTGTAATATTTCATTATATGTGAAGAAGGAAAATAATAAACAACAGCGTCTATGCTATGTGTTATTCCACATTCTGTTCTAGCTCTCCCCGAGCCCCCTGAGAGCCCGGGCAGCCGGCTCAGCTCCCCCGCTCCCACTGGCTCCATCACTATCAATTGTCTTTGAACAGCTCCGATCATCACCTCAATTATCCGTTGTCCTGCCCACCTGATGGGTTTTTTGCCAACTATAACTTCTCTGTGGATGGACAGGGAATAATGACAGCTGAGGCCTGTGCTTTGGCAGCAGGGTGGAATACAAAGAGGGCGAATGGATGTAGATGTGGCTGCGAAATTCAGCTTCTCTCTGGCACACACACACATTAATACATGAGAAAATACACATACAGTCTTGCAGTCACACCAAAAGACTCAAAGAGTCCACAGATGTTGATGCAAAAAAACACACACACGCACACACATATGCAAACCCAAACCCCTATCCCACCTCCTCCTGTAGAAAAGCCATTTACTGACCGAGCGCCGAAGTGTCAAGCTCTAAAGTGAATCTAAGAACGTGCTTGATGTGTTCTCTCTCTCCCGCTCCCGCTCTTTCTGTCTCTCTCACTCTTTGAGGCTGAGAGAAACTCATTTATCCTGCAAATCCAAATACACCAGCAGAGTAGGGGAAATGTATTCATACCACAGGTGATCTTATTATGGGCGCGGTAAACTGAGCAATGAGAACATCATCGGGCGCAAATGACACCTAAACACATATCAACAAAGGAAAAAAAGAAAAAGAAAAAAGAAAGTAATATCATCTGCATAATCAGAGAAAAAGCAGTCAGCTACCATCGTCTGGGAAATGGAATGAATCAAAAAGTTCAGCGCCGGAGCGTCGTGCTATTTATGCACGACGGTGATTCGATTTAAAGTCCGCCAGGAATCTCCATGTTGTTACTGCGTGGGAAATAAGCATGCTGTGGGCGCTTTAGCTATTAGCCAAGCAAAATTCACAAAACCTATTGAGTGCTGGATGCATATGTAGTTCAAGGGGAATTGGAAGTGACACATAACACATAACCATAATCCACTAAAGCAAGAAACACTGCAATTACTTCAAGATTACATACTTTATTTAGTCGAGTGCAGATACTCTAGCCATCCCTCAGGTAGCAAGAAGTTGATGCTTAATAAAGTGTCATTTTGACATAGAATGCAGTGATGGTGTAATCCTGTAATCCTAATTTTTCCCAAATTGAACTCCATCTGACGCTATGTTTAATCTTCAAACCAATGCAAAGAGGCTATTTTATCACAAAATTACAGATACTGCACATTTTTACTCATGCTACTACAAGAAATATAAAAAAACCCAGACCTTTTTTTTTTTTTTTTTTTTTTTTTTACCAAAATGTGTTCAAAAGACATGCATGCTTTGAGAAAATTGTTGGCTCGAGTGATGAGTCACATTAATGAATGAGTTTTAAAGCTTTAAACTAATTAATGTGTCCTAAATAACCAAGAAAAAAACAAACTCTGGTATTATTTGAGAAAAAAATCCAGAAACAAAGTAGTAAGTTTAGTGATACAAAATATAATAATTAAAGCCTGGCCAGTTTATTGGCTGGCTGATGTAAAGCTCAACAATATGATTCTGTAATTAAAAATCAGATTCATATTCTCCATAGGAATTTTGATTATGAGTCATGATGTTGTATCTAAGGCAGACTTACTTTGAGCTGACATTGTGGAATGATGGTATGTGCTTTGGCAGAGACAACAATTCAGCATGACATGTTTTAACAAAAACATGTTTTATGTGCATTGTTGAGGGAAAATAACTACTCTACCCACAAAATCAGTGACAACTCTAATTGGTGGAGGTCATTGGAAATACCTGCAAACTTCAGGTCACTTAGTGAACATGAAACCTCAGAAACACCCTGAATGGTGCTTGCAGTTACAAGCCAAGAGCTGAACTATATGGATAAGCTACACAATACACAGAGACACAACACAACATATATTTTCTTTTCTCCAAAACATTTATTATAGAATACTAACATAATGAAAGAGTTAAATTCAAGAAGGAATAAAGTCAGTGGGTATGGGTTTTGGGCTGAGTAGTAATCATGTGTGCAGTCTTGTACCTTTGCATTTTTCCCCCCCACTTCCCTTTATTAAAAAGAAAACAAAATCCAAATAAAACCCCTTTATGGTCACCTTGCAGCTTATTTCCAGAACCAAAGCCTTTAAAAAAAGTGAGCAGACACAGTTGAGCTCTAGTATGGGCTGATATTAGCTATTTGCTGATCCATTGCTACTGTCATTTAAAACTGTCGATTAATGAAAATTAAACGTGTAAAGACGAAACAGGATAAAGTCTCTTCAATCCCGTTATGAGTGTTGTCGTTACATCGTTTGCCCACCAGCAGGCACTCTGCAATTTCCCTGTTGGTAACATACCTGTTTGGAATGCCTCAAAGAGCAATCAGCTGATCCAAGTAGTAAATGACTAAATAAATAACTCCACATAAAAAAAGTTAAGGAGCTCTGAAAGAAAAAAATCCCAGGCGATATATCAGAATATCACATTTTAAAATCCTACATCGGTTGTTTTCTATTAGGAATAATATGCTATTACAACAGAATATATTATCATCTGTTTCAGGTGTATAATGCCGGGCTTCCATCCTACAGCAACAATGGCTGCTGACATATAAATAGAAATTCTCGTGTAGAAATCTCAAAGGTTATAGTTGGCCTGTGATAGGAAATTATTATTCTGCATCGTCTCAGGGCCATCCAGCCAGATAGCTGCGCCATTAGCATTTTCCTCTTTGTTCCCATCTATAAACATTTTTGTTGTCCTGAAGGGTCATCTCTGTATTCTTCCATCTCCCCCTTCCTTTGTAATGAATGAGTGTAATTACCAGGCCTGATTGGTTGGAAGGTCATTGGGAATCCTGTAATTTTTCACTTATGTTAAGCTTGTGTTTGTGATGAATGTACCCAACCTTTCTGCATCCCTCCTTAGATTACTTTAGGCATAGAAATGCATCCACAAATTAAGCTGTTCATTGAACACTGTTCCTGGCCGGCCATGAGTACGTTTATACAGATAAACAAATGGGAAGAGGTGGTGTGGTGTTTTTTTAATGCCTGGCCTATTGCAGAAGAGGCATGCTGTGTTTTTATGTCACTCATAGTTTCTTTATTTATACATCGGGAAATCCGTGAGAATAAAGTTTCATGTCTTTGTGTACATATCAGCTAAAATCATTGGCAGTTTTACCTAAAGGGTTATTTTAAGGAGAAGCACTGTTATGGATGAGATACATTTTTGAGTGTCATAGTATATACTAAAATGCTTTTTAAAGAGATATCTAATCATTATTAGATTCCTCTTTAAAGAAGCTTGTTCACTAACTTTGTAATTTAATCGAGCTTCTTCTTGTATTGAATTTAACTGAACAGCAGATTTCCCAGGTATCCATCTTCTCATCTGTACTCTTTCAGACTTTCATTAAAAGTCCATCATTGGAGTAACAGTAAGATCTCCAGGTCTTAAACCCACCACCATGCCTGTCTTTCCTAGTTCATTTCCACATTTTCTAAACTTTTCTTCCCCTCTCTTTGGACCTATAATCTTAGTGTTTGGTTGTGGTTTCTCTTCTGTTGGTTGAATTAGTGGCCTGTCAGAGATGGTTCTGCTGCAGGGCGCTGGCACCTGCCCCACTCACTCCACAGCCTATCAGCCTCACATTCAGCTGTCCATGAAGGAGGGATGGAAGGACAGAAGCATCATTGGATGGAAAGAGCGAGGTAAGGCTTCAGAGGGCCAAAGGATGGAAAGATGGGAAGATGTGGTGATGGAGAAGGGAGAGAGGGGCACACTTGATGGAAAGAAAGAGCAGAAATTGGTGTGGCTAAAGAATGGAGGGATGAAGCAAAGGAGTGAATCGGCTCGGGGGCTCTGTGGCCGAAAGCCAGGCAAGTGAGTCAGTGGTTGCAGAGGCTATAGTCTCCTTGTCTTCCTCTTTTTTTTTTTTTTTCACTTTCTTGCTCTCCTCCTGTTTCCCTTACAATTGCCTTCTTGGTGGACTCCTGGGCTTCTATCTCTCTTCTCTCTCTTTCACCTTCTCTTTTCTTCCATACTCAGGCAGCTGACAGGCGGACCGGGGCCATGATGGACGATGCCCTCTCCGAGTCCGACAACATTTTCTCTCAGTCCCTGAAGCAAGATCAGGCAGTATGAGACGCAGGCCAACGCTGGCCTCTTTCAGTGTTTGTGAGGTCCAATTGCTGTGTTCAGTCACCCCTCTCACGACCCCCATATCAGCTGCACGGGGCTTGTGCAAACTGGAGCTGACCACACGGCCCTGCTTCTCAAAATCTGCACAGTGGCTATGCCACAGCGAGCGGGCAACATTTAACCACATTTCAGCCCTGTGACTTTTCTCTCTTTCTCTTTGTCACAGGGCGCAAAACAGTTTTATGAGATCATAAACAACAACAAAGCTTACATATGAAGTCATCAAGCCCTGTCAGAAGGTTTTCCCTCTCAGTATGCAAACAAATCCACAAAGATTTTTATAAGCCTCTTAACAATTCGTATAACAATGCATGCATTTTCATTATTAACAAATTCACTAATATCAGCTTAATTCTTTGGACTCTTTCAAGATGAGCGACATGGTAAATATTTGGTCGAATTAGAAAACAACTTGAAATGTATGAGAAAATTCAAATGTCTTCAGACAATAAGGTTTCCCTGCAGCCCTGAACAAGAAAACAGCCACAACTTAATTCAGTCTCATTAATTTGATAACGCTTAATCAATGAGCCCGCTGTGTTAAAAAGGTCTAGTTCAAACATCGATTACTGCCTTTCAATTCTACCTCAACAATAAGCTGGGGGAGGCAACGTACCGTCAATGGCCTTAAGATGCTTTAATCTGCGTTTTCTGGGGCATATTCATGGCGTAAACACCGGCATGTGCTTATGCACGCGCGTGGGGTGGGTGTTCGGTCTTATTATTGCTGTAATATCAAGTTTACCCCACCTCAACACACACACTCACAGTGTTGGTACACCAGCGGCCACCCACCCACCAACCTGCCAGAACCCCAAACTCACCCCATCCCCAGCCTTAATCCAATTTGTTCAGTCCCCCTGTCTTCTGCTGGCACAAAATTAAAGGCCTGCTCCCACAAAAACACCTCACATTTCCAAGGTATTGGCTGCCCTGCAAGACTAGAAACTTCATTTATTCTGGCTAACTTCTCAATTATCTTCCCAGTAGTGGAGACGTGTAAAAAGTACAAAAATCAATAGGATTCCATTCCCCTTGTATTGGAAAGGGGAAAATTAATGAGATAGGACACTCTCTTAATCAGAAATAAATGTTTTAATTCAGACAATGACATAGTTTTCCCTTGCAGAAGGATGACAAATGCCGAAGCGCTAGGAGCCCCACCAAGAAGCCGTTTCAATTTTATTGTAAATATAAAAGGTATTGATCTGTGAGATGTACAAACCCTATTGCTTACAAAAGCCATTCAGGGGGACTGGGAAAACTATTAAGCGGCAGGTCAGAAATCAATAAACAACACTAAGAGGTGGCTGTGCCTGCCCTCTCTGGCAAATCTCTGGAAAGCCAAATGGCAGAGTTAGTGACAGACGGCTGAGCGGTGGAGCAATGTTAAGGATGATAGGGTCAGCTGGTTAATGTGGTGAGGGCCCTGACAGGTCGGCAGCCCACCTCAGAGCTGAAGGCCCGACAAGCTGCCATTTAAAGAGACACTGACTCATCAGCCTGTCGCTACAGTTAGTGTTTCACTGCAGCGGGCCTCAGCTGACAGGAGCCATTCTGCTCTTTCTTTCTTTTACTTCATGTTTCTCTCATTTGCTTGCACTCTCTCATCTCCTTCTCTTCTGCTGTGGTTTTATCTTCTTTTAGCTCGTTAATCTAGCTTTCATTTTTGTGTCTTTTTTTCACTCTGAGGCAGCCATGTTTCGCCTTATCCCAGCTTCTTTGCATGCACCTTAGATCAGGCGGACAGCAGTAGTTACATATGCGTGTGTCTTTATGCTGGAATAAACAACTCAGTGAGAACAAGCTGCTTGGCTCTGAATTGCTCTGGCTTGAATATATAAGGCCGATATAGAGGTCACAAGTTATTTTCAATAAAGCTTTTACAAAACAAGTCAAGAAAGGTCTGTGCGACACATCAAACAGCTCTTCTTGAAGACCTGCCATTTTTCACAGGCTTTTGAGTTCTGTCTATATTTATTGTGGCTTAACGTTACTGAATGATGTAGGCATGTCTGTATGTGTCTAAATGTGTGTATATATATGCATTTGTACATAGGTGTGTATATATTGATATATATTATGTTGTTTAAATGTGCTATACAAATAAAGTTGACTTGACTTTTCTGATGCTTTCAAGCAGCTGTCATATATCAAGACATCCAAACGGGATTTCGACTTTTTCTAAAAGCGCATAGTGTGTTTTTTTTAAAAACAAACAAACAAACTCAGACCTTGTGCTAAAGTGTCTCATTTGATGACTCAAAGAGAATCTGACAGATGGAC